>NC_056739.1:551807824-552013884 GCF_019279795.1 Protopterus annectens
AAGCTTGGCAACAACCCCATCTACTTCATGTTGCTTGAGCCATTAAACGCTTTTGTGCTCTAGAGTTACTAATTACTTAACAGCAATCTTTCTAAACCCATGTATATTATCTAGGATGACGCTTTAGCACTCTTCAGTTTTGCCTCTATCTGAGAGATTCCCCCGTTCTGCAATTCTTAAATCTTTGTCAATCCCACTAAATAACTCCTGCTTTTTACCCATACCTTTCTTTTATTTTTATCCTGTTTTTAAACTCTACATTAATTTTATCCCACTCCCTAGCAATCCCCTGGATTCATTAGACTGCATGCAGGAATAGTGCTATTTCAGAAGGAGTGGCTCATGTCCATGTAGCCACAGCTGCATGCCTTGCATATTCATGAAGGCAAGCTGCTGTTTAAGCTGTACAGACATGATCCGTGAACGAGGGCGGAAGGCGTGCTCAAGTAGTGCTGCATGGATACTGAACACGGCCCCTGCACTCAGTGTCGTACGGCACTTTCTAATCACTGATCCGGCATAATATTAGAGAATTTCTCTATTATGATACCAGTGCTAGTATTTCACTGTCCATGGACATTGAAATGAAATAAGTTATCATTTCACTGTCCACAGATTATCATTTCGGTGTCCGCAGAGACTGAAATACAAACAGCACCAGGAAAGCAATGGAGGGGGTATGTAAAAGGTTCTGGGACACACACCCTGCATTGTAAAAGTGCCGTATGGCACCTTGCAACCTGCTAAAGCAGGAAATATATACAAAGGCACAAATAATGGGGGATAAAGCCCTGAAAAGGGACAAATCCTATATATTGCCCTCACAAACTTAGAAAGTTGATAGAAAACAGGTCATACATTAGTATGAATTTAAGAAGGATAGAAGTTTGAAAGTCAAATGTATGCCAATATTCCCTGCCAGCAGTCCATATGGACGACACATATATTGGGGGAACAAAACACTAAAAATACGGACACCACTAAAATATTGCCCTTCCACACTTTGAAAAGTGGACAGTAAACAGGACATTTATTAGCATTCATTTCTGAAGGATAGAAGCCTGAAAGTAAAATGTATGGCATTATTTCTTGACTGCAGTCCTCAACGACCTGTCAGAACACCACAATACTCACTACATAACATAATATAATAATATATATTTTTTCCAGGCTAAGGAATGTTTAAGCGTAGCTAAGCGGGTGTGCGTGTTATGGCCCTCCGCTTACCATAGCTTAAATATCCCATAGGAGATAAATAAAAATATACAGATGAAATTCCCAACCTGAGATAGTGTAGTGGTTAGAGCCCTGGCTTTACATGCAGGTGTCCATAGTTCAAGTACCAAGACAGCCAAGTTATTTGTATATGGGAAAGCAGTGTTAAAATATTCCTTTTAAACTTAAATTATGTAGTAACTGTTTTTTTGTCAACCAGGGTAGTGTAGCTGGTGTAAAATGCAAGTGTGAGTGAATATAAAGTGAAACCATCCATGTATACACAAATGTCCTATACAGTATAGTCACACCTGTTGCCAATGTAAGGAAAGCACAGAGAGATGTCATGTAAAGTAACTCAAATACAATGAATAAATGAAGTCAGTATTCTGATATATTTAAAAAAATGAAAAGTGAGCAATGGTTAGCAATGCTCAGCTATGCTTAGCAGGTGTAGCCATTGCTAAGACATGCAGCAGGTAGCTCAGCTCGTGGATTTGGCCACTGTTAAACAGTGCTCAACAACTTCTCCTGTAAGCAGTGTTAAAACAGGCTTAGCGGGTCTGCGTACTGCTTAGCGGAGCTTCACCTTTTCAAAATAGTTCAATGACAGCAAAGGGTGGGAATATCACACTATTTAAATGGCACAGGCAGGAATACAGCCATAATCTGTTCTAGCTCATCTGTGCAGATACAATGGCTGATGTAGGAGAGGGAGTGTGCTTTTGGGCGCAATGCTGGAGCATTCAGGAGTCCAGGGTCATGACTGGACTCCAGTAAAAAAACAAGAGAAGAGAATGCTGCAGGGCCAGTACCAGGGCTTCTAATACAAAGCAGAGGCCTGGGACAGTCTCGCATTTGACCTCACCAGTGCTACTGGCAGCCCCCGGACTGGTGAACAGGTATGGCACCACTATGCCAGCCTAAAGCGTGGGAAGGGGGTGCTCCTGGACCAGTGGATCCAAGATGGATGGGAATGGAATGCTCCAGTAGTGTGCAAGTATCACTATCAAGTAGTTTGTAGCAAATACTAGCCTAAGAATGTGACAGACAGAAATGCATAATGTGTGTTTTTCTCCCCTACATCGGCAGCAGAGAGGGCTATGAACATTAAAGCCCATAGTAACAGACTGCTGAGGCTGCACTGACAGGCTGGTGAGTACTAATCTATTCTGCAGTATAATATTCGAACAGCTAAGAAGGAGAACATTGCTTACTGCTAGTAGGTATACTGTTACTGTGTGAACTAAATAAGTAAAATATTTGACTAATACTGATGTACAATAAAGACCCTTACAAAAACTGTTGTGTTTATTCTGGTATGTTGTTGTAGTAGACATATACAGATTGTATACAGGTTCTTCACAGCAAATATGGCTGTGACAGCGTACATTTACTGAGGTTTATCTGTGAACAAGCTGTCAATAGAAACTGTAGATGGTGTAGTTGTAAAACGAGATATAAATTAAATGTGAAATATATACTGCACTAAGCTCTGAACCCTGAATAGTAATATGTAAAAGTATCAAAGTGTGTTCCATGCAGCACTGCTTTCCAGATTGTAGAAATCCAAAGGAGTAATAAAGTACAGTTTTGTACCTACCATAAATGTAGATGTTCGAAGATCCACATTGCTGCAGTCCTTACTCTTGGGTAGTCCGCTGTCCTCGGTCAGCCCGAATATCAAAGTATAAGGCTGACGTCGGTCAAGGCGCATTTGACTGACATCAGGACGTCAGGGTACAAATGCGCATGACCAACGTCATATCCTCAGTCTTTTCTTGCCCCAGATGTCAGACCCTAAAAATAAAGGTCAAAACCAAAAGACAGCAAACAACCAACCAACCACCCTTGCACTAATTATATGTACAGTATATACAATATACACAAAATGTACAACCCAACTCACACAACCACCTCTAACTGCAGAGGGGAAGGAGGGAGGGTAAATTGGACTGCAGCAATGTGGATCTTCGAACATCTACATTTATGGTAGGTACAAAACTGTACTATGTTCTTCATCTCACATTGCTGCAGTCCTTACTCTTGGGTAGAATCCCAAAGCAGAGGTAAGGGAGGATGGCTAAACTACAAAGAAGCAGGAGCTGTCAGAATGCCCTGCAAAACAGCAGTGGCAAAACCAGCCCTGGATTTAGAGTAAAGAGGCAGGTGATAATGCCTAGAGAAGGTATGCACTGAACTCCAAGTAGCTGCCTCCAAAATATCCTTGGTTGCCACCCCTCAAAAGCTGTCAAGTGGCAGTAGCCCTAGTGGAATGAGGCCTAATCCCAGCTGGAATCTCCTTGCCATGATGGGAATAACAGAAAGCAATGCAAAACCCAATCCACTTAGAAATAGTTTGTTTTGACACAGGCTTGCCCTGAGAACTCAAAGCAAAAGAAACAAACAATTGCTGAGACTGCCTGAACCCTTTAGTTCTGTCCAAATAATAACGCAACTGCCTGTGTACATCTAAAGTGTGCAAAATCTTTTCCCCTTTATTTTGGGGATTTGCATAAAAAGTAGGCAAATGAATAGTTTGGTTTAAAGCCACACTAGAAACCACCTTAGGCATAAAGGAAGGATTAGTACGTAATGATACCCTATCCTTATGGAAAATCAAAAAAGGCTCAACTGCCATAAGGGCCTGCAATTCAGAAACCCTTCTTGCAGAGGTAATGGCCAACAAAAAAGCAGTCTTCCATGACAAATATTTTAATTCAGAAGTAGCTGCAGGCTCAAAAGGTTGTAGAGTGAGTTTCTCCAACACAAAATTGAGATCCCAAGCAGGAGTAGGAGCTCTTCGTGGGGGTCTTATATTCTTTGCCCCTCTAAGAAATTGCTTGAACAAAGGATGAGAAAACAATGGTGGATCGCAATCATAGTGAGCTGAAATTGCTGCAGCATGAACTTTATTAGAAGAGAAAGACAAACCTTTGTCTAGTAACTCAGTAAGATATTGAAGAGCCACACACAAATTAGGCTCAGAAACATCAAAATCTTTGCTGCACTCCAAAATAAAAATCTCTTCCATTTGTCTGCGTACACTTTCCTTGTACTAGGCCTTCTAGCTTCCAAAATAACATTCAAAACTTGCTGAGGAAGTGGAGGCCCACTATGGTTCAAAACAGAATATGCCAGGCTGTTAGGTGCAGAGAGTGAAGTTTGACATTGAGCAAATGGCTGTCCTCCTGTGACAACAGGTGTGGAATCGAAGGCAAAGGCCATGGAGGCTTCCACCAGACTTCTCAGTAATGGGTACCAGTGCTGTTGAGGCCAATCTGGAGCTATTAAAATCATCCTTGGCTTGTCCTGTCTGACCTTTAGAAGTACCTTTGGGAGGAGAGGCAGAGGTGGAAAGGCATACACATGAAGATTGCTCCAATTGAAAGAAAGAGCATCCACTCTCCAAGCTGTGGGATGAAACCTTTTGTGCAAAACTTTGGCAGCTGATGGTTTAGTGGAGAAGCGAACAGATCTATGTCTGGAGTTCCCCATGACACTGTCAATTTCTGAAATACATGAGGATCCAGTTTCCACTGTGGGGATCCATAATTGCCTGCTCAACACATCTGCTAAGGAGTTCTGTGCTCCTGGCAGAAACCTTGCCTGAAGATTGAGCTGTAAACTGAGAGCAGTCTCCCACAAAATCATTGCTTGCCTGCATAGAGGATAAGAATGTTCCCCTTGCTTGTTGATGTACCACATGACAGTTGTGTTGTCTGTTAGAATCAACACCTGCCCTGGAAGAAGTAATTCCTTGAAAGCCAGTAATGCAAACTGGACTGCTAACATCTCCTTCATGTTGATATGCAGATGTTGTAGTCTGGCAGGCCACTTGTCTTGTATCCACTTTCCATTCAGATGAGCTCCCAAGCTTTGTCTGAGGCATCTGTCGTTAAAATCTGACTCGCCTCTGGCCGGGTCACAGAGAGTCCCTTGTTTAGGTGACATTCCTGAGCCCACCACAAAAATTCCTTTTGAATGCAAGGTATTATTTGAATGACAGTGTCCAGATCCTGGCAGTGCTGTGTCCATACATTTTTGAGATACCATTGTAGCTTCCTCATATGCAGTTTGGCATTGGGAAGCACCAGAATACAAGATGCCATGAACCCTAAGGCTTGAAGGACTGTCCTTGCAGTCAGCCCGGACTGATGAGATAGTTGTTGGAAGTAAAGGGAAAGACTCTTTTGTTTGTCCGGGGTTAAAAAGGCCATCTGGGATGCTGTATTCAGTCTCACACCCAGAAAGCACATGTCCTGAGAGGGTACTAGACTGGACTTTATTTCGTTCACAGAATACCCTAGGCATCTTAGCACTGCTATCACATATTCCAAATAATGAAGAAGCTCTTCCCTTTCTTGAGCCAGAATCAGGCAGTCATCCAAATAAGGATAGATCTGTATTCCTTTTAGCCTGAAGAAAGCTATCACTGGAGCCAGAACTTTCGTGAACACTCTGGGCGCAGTAGATAAGCCAAAGGGCAATGCAGAGAACTGATAGTGAGAGAAGTCCTAGCTCGGAAACGCAGATACTTCCTGCAACTTAGTCTGATAGGAACATGAAGGTAAGCCTCCTTGAGATCCAAAGTTACCATCCAATGATCTTTGCCCAGCAGAGGTAAAAGCTGCTGCAACGTCAACATTTTGAACTTGGGAATGTCCAGATAAGTGTTGAGGATAGATAAATCCAAAATTGGTCTCCACGTGTTCCCCTTCTTTGGTACTAGGAACAGGCGAGAATAAAATCCTAGGCCCACTTCTGGCATAGGGACCGGCTGTATGGCCCCTATTTGAAGCAACAGAGAAACTTGCTTGTGCGCCTCTAGTCTTTGTTGAGGAGGAACGTCTGGCATGCCTTTGAAAGGAGGCAAGGTATGGAAATAAAACCTGTAGCCGTGGTGTATGATATCCAATACCCATCTGTCTTGGGTAATTAAATTCCAATTTTCTTTGAAAAGTGCCAACCTTCCTCCCAAAGGTGCTGCCAGACGAGAAGGCTCTGGCAGCTGAAAAGGTAGGTCATTGGGTCTGTTTACGAAAGGACTGACCCCTGCCCTCACCCGAAGACTGTGCAGGAGAACTCCCTGTTCTAGGCCTGAAAGAAGCCTGAGCGCTGGCCCTACCACGGCTAGATCTACCCCTAGACTGGGAATCATAAGAAGGATACGCCCACCCCTTAGTAGGCCAATTTCTAATACACTTTGGAGGCTGGTCCTGCAAAAAATCTTTAACAGTCTGCATAGACTTAGCCTTGTCTTCCATTTTCTTTAAAACTGCCTCAACAGGAGAACCAAACAACACTTCAGATTGCAAAGGAGCATCTAAAATCCTTGTTTTAACATGGTCAGACAAATTCTGATCCCTCAGCCAGGCGTGCCTGCGAAGAACTGATCCAGTGGCAGCCACCCTAGACGAGGCCTGTACAGCATCAAAACCACATTGCAAAGAATGCTTACCCACCTGTTCAGAAACATGTACTAAATCCTGCAACTCCTTACAATCAATACCTTCTGCCAGAGCATCAACCTTAGACTTCAATTGTGAAAGGAGATAGTTTTGGTATTTCAACATGTGAAACTGGCAATTCAAAGCCCTCATAGCAAGAGTGGAAGAAGTATAAACTTTCTTTCCCCATCTATCCAAGGCCCTGGCCTCTTTGTCTGCAGGAACCGGATTCTTTACAACAGAAGCCTTAACACCTTTAGGCCCCTGGCTAACAGTTTCTGGGTCTGCCCTAGGACTCTTAAAAGAAACTTATGAGCTTCAGGCACCCTGTAATACCTATCCGGTTTAACAGGAGCAGGAGGCAAAGAATCAGGATTAAGAGAAGCCTCTGCAAAAACATCTTCCACTACATCCAAAACAGGAGGTATAGCCAAAGGCCTATGCTGGGGTAAAACCTAACATTCCCTAAGCCGTTTCCTGGAATCTGAGAAGTCCTGACCTTCCCATTTAAAATGCTCCCTCATGGAGTGAAGAGTTTCTGAAAAGAAAAATCCTCAGGAGGAGAAGCAGAAGGAGTAGAATCATCCACATCAGAATCAGAATAAGGAGAGTACTCCTGCAAGTCTTCAGCAAGACTCTGAAACATCTGAAGCCTGCTCAAAACTCCCTAACTCAGGCTCCACCCTAGGTCTCTTATCAGGAGGGGGCATAGAACCCCTAATCAAAGTAATCAAATCTTCTGCCATTTTAAGCATATGCTTCTTGGGCACAGTTCCTGAAGAGCTAGGGGTAACACCAACAGAAGCTAAACCTGGCCTGCCCCTGGGAGAAGCCTTTGAAACAGAAGGAGAGGGCCTAGCCACCCTAGGAAGGGAGGGGAGTATAGTAACCTGAGAAGCCCCCTCAGCCTGACCTGCCTCCTGAGAGGCCACATCTTGCAATAATAAGGTCTCACCCTGGGAACACAAAGAAACCTCCGGTGGAGCCACCGGCTCCACTGACACCTCTAAAGAACTGGCGTCCGGTACAGACAGTTCTTCTAGCCTAGGTTTAACTGCCTTGTCCTTGCGCTTCTTCGAAGAAGCGGGCGTCGGAGCATCCGACGGCATTTTATAATTGCACCGCTTCCCAAAGACTAACCTGGCACAATCCAACCTTCTCTTTATAGTGCGTTTATTAAATCTAGCACAAGAGCGACAGCCAACAACGTCGTGCTCAGGCCCTAAGCAAGGAATACACAAAGTATGATAATCTCTATGCGGTATCTGTTTCCCACAAGAAATGCAATTATTGACTTTTTCTGACATCCGGTAAATCACTGAGGCAAGAAAAAACGAAAATATTCCCCAACGGGGTACTTAGCCAACTTTGAACTCGGTCTGAAACTTCGAAATCGAAAAATCTCAGAACGCCAACCGGCACTTGCAATGCTGCTTCTGCATCGGACCATGCGGCAAAAAAGACTGAGGATATGACGTCGGTCATGCGCATTTGTACCCTGACGTCCTGATGTCAGTCAAATGCGCCTTGACCGACGTCAGCCTTATACTTTGATATTCGGGCCGACCGAGGACAGCGGACTACCCAAGAGTAAGGACTGCAGCAATATGAGAAGAAGAACATCAGTACAATAACTATCTGTCATGCATGCATCACAGGATTACAGGTTCAGACTGTCTAACCAACAGAATACTAGGCAGAAAGCAGTGAAACAAGAAACAGCAGTTCCCCAGTAGTTCAGTGTGATGAGAAATAGCTTAGTTAATTTTGCACACCCAGACATGGTTCGAATCCAGGGAGTGGTACTAAGATGTGTGCATATCTACATACAAAGAATCAGGAATAAATGTAAAAACAGTCAGGTAGTGCTAACAGATATATTCTCCACAGGTTTTACAGGTATGAAAATGTTGGTAGTAGCTGTATGAAGGGTATGCTAATAAACTGTGTAAAAACTATTCAACTGTCCCACCACATGCCTGCAAATTACCTGTGTTAACCTTTGCTTTCCAGATAGTAGTAATTCAAAGGATTAATGCACAGTACACCCATGGATGCATCACAGGATTACAAGTTCAGATTGTGTAACCAAGAGACTAATAGGCATAAACCAGGCTAACAAAAAACAGCAGTTCTCCAGTAGCACTGTGTGAGGGAAATAGCTTAGTTATTAATTTTGCACACCCAGACACTGTTTGAATCCAGGGAGAGGTACTAAGATGTGTTCATACCTACACACAGGGAATCAGGAATAAATGTAAAAACAGTTGGGTATCGTTAAGATTTTTTCTACACAGGTTTTACAGGTAAGGAAATATTGCCAGTAGCTATACTAATAAGCACTGTGCAACTGTTCAATTGTCCTACCACATGCCTGCAAACCGCAGGGTAGGTACATACAATATGCACTCTTCCCGAATCATACCTCTCAACTGTAGAGATATTCACTGAATGTCTAGATATATCTCAGATTTTTGGTCCATTTTAAATAACGTAGTGGTGCCATGTCAAATCAGTGGTAAATCATTATAGACTGAAGTTAGAAAATAATGACAGACATAAGAGACAGATGTCATATCCTTCAGAAAAGCCATGCAAATGCAAAACTTATTTTATCAACTGTCCAAGTTTGTAAGAGCAACATCTAAAAACATTCCATATTCATGGGTCTTTGTCCCACTCTTATGCAAGGCTGTGTCCAGATGTCATACCCTAAAGAGGTTGAGAGGTATGTTCCCAATACATGTCTCTCAAGTGTCATGCTGTCATGGCTAGTGGTCACTGCTGCAAATAATCCTGGACACAGACAGGAAACCAGTTGATGTATGCCAGTAGCACACACACAACAGCAGTTTAGGGTACCCCTCCTTTTCCAGATATGTAACCCTGACATGGACGAGTCCCCCCTAGTCATGTACCCGGAGTTGTTACAGTTTGCCTCATACCATTCCAGGCTAACAGTTTAATAGGTATGCTTATACTACAGAAGCTATGTGGCATAGGTACATGCAAAGTGAGGGCAGACCCATAGAGTATTGAGCAGTACTGTTGAGGAAAACAGAAGCATAAACAGTTAATGGACTTTTTGCCTCTCCCCCCACCCCTCATCTGCATCAATAATTATTATTCAAATACTACTGGTATGTTGTGCTTCAACCCAAATGCTGGGACTTGTGTTACATTATTGTTAATATGTTTGATTGCTTGCATGTTAACATACCTTGTTCAAATACCACTGTTGGCGGCCGGTTGCAGTCAGTGTTACTGGCATGCTGTTACGATGCATACTGTTGTTCCATTTATGCATGTGTTCTGTTTGCTATGCAACTGTTTCAAATCTATTTTATAGGGTTAATTGGAACACCCACACATGCAGTTATAACTAATCTTGAAATGTGTTGTTCATGACTAACCAACATATTTTGTAAAATCTCAACACTATTGTGCGTTTGGGAAGGCAGATCCCAGCAGATCCGCCTGTCCCACCTCATCCAGCCTTGGCACCGGGCCCCAATAGGTCTGGGACCCAACCTAGATCTCCCTCATCTGTTGGTCCTGCATCACCTTCAGGTGGACCACCTCAAGAGACTGGGACAGTCCCTCCTCAGGAGCGGGAGCAAACAGGATGCTGTCACCCGCAGTCAGGTCAGGGGTTTGGTGAGCAGCATCCTTTGAGTTTGGAGAGCAGCTGCGGCAGATTGACGGCCTCCTGGTGCACCTTGAGGGGCAGGCCGTCCCTCCTGTCCAGCCCCCAGCACAGCCACCTTTGGGGCAATGAAGATGCAGTGGTGACTGCCCATGGGTAAGAATCTCAGTCCCACTGTAAACATATGGGGGCCCATGGGCTTTGGATTCCCAACCACCCTCCCCATCAAATGTGTTTACCCACCTCATGTGTCATACACTGCCAGTCTGCTGTCTTGTCTGTCTCCCTACCTCCCCAGACATACGTACAGTCCTTCCCTAACATCCCATTCTCACCTTTAAAAAAAGAAAAGGGCATCTGTCCCAAAAAATAAAACAAATTGCCCCATACATAGCTGCCCATTTTGCACACATGTCCACTGGACAAATGTCATCCGGTCCAATTGGCTTGACTACATATTTCTGTTGTCCTCACCCCACTCACAGGTTTGAGTGTCCAAATTCACCTCCAAATTCTGTACAAATGCACAGCTGTTGCTGCATAAGAAATGGACAGGTATGGACCTTCCCAACACCCGTCCTGCACATTCCTAGCTATCTTTCATATAGTTTTTCCCTCTATTGCCCCTTTTTCACCACTTTCCTATCACCTCTTTCTTTTCTCTTAACGAAATTAGTGCAGGATTAAGTGGGAGTAAGCGAGTTTGCTTGATGCTAAGTAAAGCCAACACAAATTAAGCATCTTTACAGTTAACTCTGTGTTGGCATCGCTTAGTGTCACGCAAACCCGCTTAAAGCCACTTAAATCTGCTTTAATCACTCTGTCTCCATCAGCCACTGTTCTGCCTAGCAACAAAATAATCAGCCCTGCCAAGTCTCAAACCCAGGGTCCTGTACACCATTTTCAGAGCAATGTACCACTACACCATTTGAGCTGTAGGGATCTTTGATGTTTCTTTTAAACATATTATGCAGTAGAGTCATTCAACAGCAGGGAAAAGATTCTGTAGTATCAGTCAGGTTTTGTATATATATATATAATATATATATATATACATATACACATGTATATACTGTGGATATAAAAAGTGTACACACCCCTGTTAAAATGCCAGGTTTTTGCGATATAAAAAAATGAGACCACAATAAAACATTTCAAAACTTTAACCACTTTTAATGTGACCTGTAACCTGTACAACTCAATTGAAAAAAAAAAACAAACAAATCTGTTAGGGGAAAAAAATAAAAAATGTACAAGGTGCTGGTTGCATAAGTGTGCACACCCTTAAACTAATACTTTGTTGAAGCACCTTTTGATTTAATTACAGCATTCAGTTTTCTTGGGTAGGAGTCTGTCAGCATGGCACATCTCAACTTGGCAATATTGTTGTAACATACATGCAATGCAGGTTTTGAAGTGTGAAACTCAAAATATGTCATTAGTGACGCCAATCCTCAGATAATCCCAGTAATGTGTCAGACAAACACAGTGTTTATGAGAAACAGACCAGGAATATGAGCCACAGATGTGGACATTCAGTGACACAATGTACAGTTGAAAGTCATGTTCTGTAGAAGTTGCCACTGTTCTCTACAGGTGAACAGCAATAAAGTGTACATAGGTGCAGTGTGTGCTAGGTGAAGGACCATCACCTACTAACACTACTCTCGCGTATCCCAGAGGTGTATACAAGTACTAACCCTAAGTGCAAAGGGCTGCACTGCATGATGTCAAGAGCCTGTCCACAGTGTGTATATGCTGTGGTCTGACTGTGTTGTGAATGTCACCCGTTGGCTATAATACCATTGTGCCACCTCACCTGTATATATATATATATATATATATATATAAATATATATGTGTGTGTGTGTGTCTGTCTACCAGCAAACCTTATAGTTCAGGTATTAATTTACATATGCTGTCTTCCCCTCACAGGTGGAGATGGTGGTTGGGGTCCCTCCCACTCAGAATCTGATGTCAGTGTCTCTGCAGACTCTGACAATGATAGTGGGGTTGTCAGGGGCTGAATCTGTGCCATCAGTTGGCATCCTACAGTTATTCACAATGACCGCGCACACAATCACAATGCTGACACACACCCAGTCATCAGCAACCACAGATAATGTACAGAATACAGAAGCTGGCAGGTGGTAGCATGGCACAGGCTAGTGTGGTGACAATGGCAAGTGTAAGTGTAGACACGATCCATCGCCAGGGTGCAGGCAAGGTCCCACACAGGCAGATGAACAGGGGTGCTCGTAGGAGGCCTGCTGCCCGTCGAGCCGCTGTCGCAAGTGTGACTGCAGGTGTCACCAGACGGATTTTCTGGGCTGTAATGAATGTGAACACAGCATTAGACAAATACGCAGGGTTGTGGATGCAACTCTTCCTGGCTTGCATGATAACATACATAACCTTGTTGAGGCCACACGTCAAAATACTGAGGTCATGAATAGATGGTGGGGAAAGACCTTAGCAATCCTTGACCATAGAATTTCTGTGTTGCAGTGGGTGGTGGGAGATGAGCATCTGCCATGTGGATGTAGGTCAGCACCAACATCAACTGAGAGTCTACGTGGCCCATGCACCTTTGCACTCCCATAGTGGCAGTCCCACCAGCAGTACCAAAGGGTGGGTACTGTCCACACTATGATGGAGCAGGCCATGGGCATCTGGGACCTGCAGGTCCTGTCAGGGACACGGATCCAGCAGACAGCAGTCACCATCGGGGAGTAGTACTGCATCTGGCCTTAGGCCTGGTGGTACCAGTAAGACCCCTGGCAGGACCAGTTCACGTATCCATGGCCAAAGATGGTGAACTGTACACCCTGCCATGTACAGTCAACAGTTGTCCAACATACCCCTGTGTAGGGCAGCCACATGGCATGACTATGTGTGTGTGTGTGTATATATATATATATATATATATATATATATATATATACATACATACATACACACACACACACACACACACACACACACACACACACACACACACACACACACACACACACACACACACACACACACCACCATCACAGCCAGGTCACCTCCAGGCGCTCACACACCACCTCTGCATGGCTCATTCATAGAACACCCCTCCAAACACACACACGTCAAACGTATGGCCCAGCCTAGGCCTCTGGCAAACCTACACAACACCCTGTGGCATATGATATCTGTGCCACATTCTTGTCATCCATACCACTGATGCAGGGACATGCTAATATGGTTCTGATGCACAGGGTGAATTAAGTATTGTTTAGCTATGTAATGTGTAAGGTGCTGTCAGCTGGGATTTGTAATGGGTACACTTCAGAGTGTTTGCACCTTTTCAGCCATGATGCATTATTGGTGTTAGTAATGCTGACTGAATGTAGTCTCACATGCTGTATTCTGTTTGTGTTCTAGGTGTCTGTGTATCTGCAGGAGGTGGCATTGCAGAAATTGGCAATGAGGGGCATGGCAGAGTGGTAACCCATTGAATGCATCAGAGACAAGGTACAGCTGTACATGTACACATTTACCAGGTGTGTGTAACAGTTACTGCATGTGTCACAGAGCTTATAGGGCTGAAGGGTATATACAGTTAAGTCTATGGTGGTTGATGTCAGCAGCCCTTGTGAAGTGGACAATGATAAGTGTAGTGGGTGGAACACACCTCAGATGGCTAAAACCCCCCCCCCAGAGGATACTGTGTTGACCAAACACACAGAGAATACTGTTTCCACACACACACGCCCAGGATCACAGTTGCCAGTGTTGGGTTTTGAACCCCTACCCATCTAGTTAGTGGTACTACAGTGTTATTCTGTTATCACAGGTGGCATGCAAATAATAGCGTGATGAGTATTCCAAGGTACCTGTAAAGTATAGAACATGTGTCCTTGTGAGGTATGGCAATGGGTGGTGTACTGGGCGGGAAAGGACTCATAATACTATCACCTACAGGTCTACACACTCACAAACACTGCTATACACACCAGTGTACTGAGTGAGAAAGGACACATACTATCACCTACAGGTCTACACACTGCTATACACACCAATGTGCACGCATGCGCACACACATGCACACACACACATGCACACACATGCCAATACTTGCATTAGCAGCCCTCCCTATCATATTATCCATTCCATACTGTTATATAGACGCTGCATGCGGCACGGAGCCTAGACGGCTGAAGAATGTCTACAGATACCTCTAAAGTAGATGTAAACAGCAGGCTTCGTAAAGTGGACCTCAGGACGTGTACCGGGAGTACTATGGCCTAAAATTGTAAACCATGGCTACCCAATGGATATAGTCCTCTCACAGACACACACACACACATTTGCCAAGACTGAGATTAGAACCCCTACCTATCTTATTGCTACTACACTAATGCATTTATCGCATGCACCACGGAGCTTATAGGGTGAAGGGTGTCCCAAGGAACTTCTAAGGTGAGGATCACCACCAGCCCTTATAAAGTACAGTAATGGGGGATGTACTGGGTGAGGACGGCCACAAAATACATTAGCCTACAGATAGACACTTACAAATACACACACACATTTGCCAGGACTGGGATTAGAACCCCTACCTATCTAGTCATTGCTACTACACTGATATGTATCGCACATGCCAGAAAGCTTACAAGATGAAGTGTGTCACAATGTAATTCTAAGGTAGACATCACCATCAGGTCACGTAAAGTATGGGAATGGGAGATGTACTGGGTTAAACTGGACTCAGAATACTTTAACCTACAGTTGTACACACAAACACAAATACAGTCATACACGCATATACCAGGGCGGAGATTAGCAGCCCTGCCTATCTTGTTAGTCGGTCCATACTGTTACATAGTTCCTGCACATGGCACAGGGCTTATTGGACTGAAGAGTGTCAACAGATACCTCTATGGCTGATGAAGACAGTGGGCCTTGTAAAGTGGACCTTGGGGTGTGTACTTAGAATACCACGGCCTAAAAATGTAAATCCCACCCCCATAATGGATATAGCTGTCATTCAGAGACCTAACGCAGGATAAATTCTCAGACACACACACACACTTGCAAGGACTGAGATTAGATCCCCTATCTAGTTGTTGCTAACACAGTGTTATGCATTTATCACACATGCCACAAGGCTTTTAGTGTGAAGAGTGTCCCACAGTTCTTCTAATGTGAACTACATCACCAGCCCTTGTAAAGTATGGTAATGGGCAGAGTACTGGAAGAGTGAGGCCACAAAATGCTGTATCCTACAAATTTACACATTTACAAACAGTTACAAACACACACTTGCCAATACTGAGACCAACAGGTTCCTAGGTTCATAGGTGTGTACTAGGCATATGGGCATGGAGCCTTTTCAAGCCTAGCACATGGGAATACCCTGGCATTATGCGACCTGAAAATACTCCCCAGTGCATCTGAGCATAGCCACTGGAGTGATCCCAAGGGTGCGATTTCTTTTCTCCGTCCACTCATCCAGATTTCTCTGGAAGAGGGCCAGTGAGGTGCTCTGCTTGACATGTCTGTGATGTCTATTCCATAGCATGGGCACTCTGTGTTATGAACATGTCCCTCCAGCATGTTCTTTTGAGGATAGAAATGGGGTTGAGGTCTCTGGGACATGTGGTGTGGATAGAGTGAATTCTTTAGATGTAGCATTCCTAACAGAGCTTGGTCACACATGGCTTTGGAAGTCGGGCACAAATTGCCTCTAAGTAGCCAATATGAGACAGTGGACAGTTGGAATTATTGGAGTCTGTCCATATAGGACAAGTCAACATAGTTAATTAATTAATTTAAGTTGATTAATGCCGCTAGAGCTACCAAAGACACAATGCCTATTTCTAATGTTGCAGTGTCAGTGGCACGTTCGTTAGAGAACACTGACCATTCGTTTTGTTTCAAAGACGTTTTGGACAGAAATTTTGAATTTAATACATCTCTTGCTGACAAACACTTAGATAATTATATGGTTGGTCATGATTTAAATGAGACTAAAGTTCCTACTTTAAAGGATTTAATTTATTTATTTGAAAAAAAGTTGTTCAAGTACAAATGTCTGCAGATCGATAACAGATATCTGCATTGCTGTGTTAGTCACAAAATAGTCCCTCAGGGACTAAGAATTTTTAAATATCCGTTTGGTGTTTTATATTCTGATACTGTCCTGAAAGAGTTTCATGATTTTTTTGATGAGTGTGGGTTTGATTTGATTTTGAAGTTGATTAAGTACAATGAAACCTTGCTGCATGGTTTGTTAGTTGATATAAAGAAATTTAACGATATTCTCAATGACTTGTTGTTTGACAAATACAAATTTATGTATAATAGGATTTTGAGGAAAACAAACGCTAGGATTAACAAGGTTTTTGCTAGGAAGCAAAAAAGGTTTGAGGGACAAAGAACAATATATTAAAGGTAAAATGTACCCTGGACCTTTCAATAACCCGAAAAATAGAAATAAAGCACAGCATTTGGTTTACCCTATGCAATCTGACCTATTAGAAGCCAAAGAAGCACCAAGAACTAACTTCCATGGTAGAAATTACTATGGCGGTGGTGCTTCTAATAGAGTTTTAGATGAACTTGATTCCTTTTCTGAACCACATGAACATTTTTTAGGTCCAAGAAGGTCAGAACGCTTGGCAAACAAAGCCAGACTTCCATCAGACCCGGGGTATTCAACAAGTTTAAATGGGAACAATTATGGATGGAAGAGTGTAGGGAAGAAGGGCAGATAAACATTATTCAACATGCTGATGGTATAGTTTTTGAGTATAAAGGTTTTAAAATTTTTAACTATACTTATACAGCTTTGGATAAGATTTATTTCGATTTATTTTCAAAGGGTTTTAAGTTTGTTAAATCACAGTACGGTGATTTAGCTCATATTTTAGCAGATTTTAAACTTTACCTTAGAAAATTAAACTTGAGTTTGATTCACAAAAGAACCTTGGGAGACAGCCGATTAGTAGTAAGGTATAGTGTGTGTGTATATATATATATATATATATATATATATATATATATATATATATATATATATATATATATAACCCACCCCTGCATCCGGCACTTGTTACTTTTGAGAACATTGTTACAACTGAGATCTATGATACTTACACAAAGAATAAAAGAAAAATGGAACACCATAATTTGACTAAGGATGAAGAGAAGTTGCTTCTTGAATTAAAAACACAGAAAGATATTAGGATTATGAAACCGGACAAGGGGGGAGGTGTGGTACCATTTAACAATGAGGAATACAACAATGCCTTAACCAACATTTTGTTGGACTCAAATACATACACTTCAGTTTCACATAATGAGATTTTAATTGCATATAGGAGAATCAATTCTCTTTTGGAAGAATATTTACTAGAAAATAGAGTTGACAAATCAACATACCATTTTTTGAGACAAGTACATCCTATTATTCCTCAGTTTTTTGGGGTGCCTAAGGTCCACAAGTCTATTTCTGAGCCGCCCTTTAGACCTATTGTTTCAGCCAGAAATTCAAAAACACACCCTCTGGCAGTTTATATAGATAGCCTTACCAAAAATATAGTAACAAGGATGGAACATTTAATTAAAGACTCCTGGGATTTCCTTAGTAAACTAAATAAAGATTTGTGGTCAGAAAACTGTGTATTTTTAACAATGGATGTTAAGGATCTTTTTACCTGTATACCGAGGGTAGAGGGACAGGAATTTTTTGAAGATAGTATCCATAAGCATCTGGATTCACCTTACGATCAGAAGCTATTAATCCTGGAATTAATGGAAGTCGTTTTGGATAATTATATAGGCTTCCAAGGTGAATACTACCAACAAACCAGTGGTGTAGCTATGGGAGCAGCTTGTGCCCCCATTTATGCTAATTTAGTGATGTTAGAATGGGAAGAAAGGTATGTGTTGAAAAGTATTTACAGGAAAAATATGAAGTGCTATCTGAGATTTTTGGATGACATTTTTGTGATCTGGGATGGTACTAAGGATAGTATAGTGGATTTTATTGATTATATAAATAATACCACAAATTTTCTTTCCTTCACACATACTGTTGATGATTACAGCATTAACTATTTAGACATTACTATTAGTAAGACACCACAGGGTTTTAAGTCCAGGATTTTTCCGTAAGGCCACATGGTGTAACAGTTATTTACACCATGACAGTTCCCACCCCTTCCATCAAAAAAGGAGTTTAATTAAAGGACAGGCTGTTAGGTTGGCTAGGATGACGTCCGACTTTCATGATCTTTTTGAAGAATTCATTTTTCTTGGTAGTAAGTTTATTGAAAGAGGATATCCTAGAGAATTGGTTGGTCAAACATTGGAGGAAGTTTACAATGGCTGGGGGACTAAATACAAAGCTTTACTTGGTCAATCATTCACTAATACGACAGAAACTGGCATGGCATCAAAAAATTACCAGGGGGCCTGTGTTACTGAATTTAATATGCTTTCTGATCTCTTTACACAAATAGTGAAGGCTAATTGGTGTATATTGAAAACCAACAAGGAGTTATACGAAGTGGTAGGGAATAGACCTGAGTTTACCTATAGAACAGGAATGAATTTTAAAAGGCTGTTTGAAAGAGTTGACAACAAGGAGAATGGAAAGAAAGCAACTAGTTCATGTGGTAGGTGTGGGCAATGTTCTCACATCTATAAAGAAGAGTTTATAAAATTGAACAACGGTTTGGGCAGTGTTGTTAAATTCTGTAAAGGAAATTGTTATAGTAGAATGTTGGTATATTTGGCCATCTGTACACACTGTTCATCATTCTATATTGGGAAAACCGAAAGGGCACTGAAAGACAGAATATATGAACACCTTAATGACATTAGGGTTAGGAAAGATATCAGTGCCCTATACAAACATTCTGTTTCCTGTGCATCTTCTAGTAGTTTTAAATTTGGAATTATTGATTTGGTTAAAAACAATACTGGGGGGGGGGGGTGATACAAAGAATCTATTGTTGAACCGAGAATTAAAATGGCAACTGAGACTTAAGGCCAATTTTCCCCCAGGTCTTAATGAATATATCAGCATTAAGGCTACACTCATTGAGAGAGCAGCAAAGGTTTGAATTATAGGTGAAAATAGTATTATTTTATAATACTCTATTATACATTACTTAAATTTTACTACAATTTAGGGAAGTTTAGTTAATATTTGTTTTATTAATTTCATTTAATGTCAATGTATTTTTGCAAATTGTTTTATGGTCTATAAGAAAATTATATGGTTACTTTTAAATTCAGCTGGTAGTGCTGCTTTAAGTCCTTAATTGGTTAGTTAATCAAAGTTATTCATGGCATTATATATAGTAGATGTAGCACTGTATTGTTTTATCTGATGAAGTCTCATTTCGAGATGAAAGCACTCATGTTTTGGTGAAATTTATATTAAACTTCAAAGAGAACATTCCTTTTGGCAGTCTGGAACTGTTTTTTGTTTCATATAGGACAAGTGTTGAAGGCCTAGGATCCTCTTTGTGAGGTACTTTTGTAGCCCCTCCAGTTGTTGCAGGTGTCCAGTGAGGTACATGCCAAATGGATCATTGTACTTGTTGACTGGCCTAATGAGGGGAGAGTAGAGGGGGACAATGACCTCTTACTTCCTGGATGCAACCCCCTTAGTAATGAGATATGCCACATAGGACTTTCTTGAACACAGTGGAACTGTGGTGGTTACCTGACAGCTCACTGTCAACGTGTTTTCCCAGTTCTCTGACAATGACAGCAGTGTTCAGTGGACTACCATCAATGTGGTAATTCATGGGGAATATGTTGTTCCCAAAGGGGATGTCAGCACATTTACTGGCACTGAGCTACAATCCAGGGTTCTGATACCAGTCTTAGGTCTCAGTGAGGCCTTTGTGCAGGATGTCAACATCACGTGGAGTGGTAATAATAGCACCCACCTAGAAGTCTGCAAACATTGTCAGCCAGAGTCCCTTCGTGTTGGGCTGGACTTCAGAGGTGCAGATCCCAGACACAAAGGGACCCAGGACCACACCCTGTGGGACTCCACTCATGACTGGTCGGCAGTCTGACAAGGAGTCCACTGCTTTCACACTGTGGGTTCTGTGAACCAGCTTGCAAGCCACCGACTGATATAAGGGTTGATGCCTAGCTGAGTGTGTTATCTGATTCCTGAGTGGGGAATGGTATCCCAAGGATTAGAAGGCCCACCTATTTTATTTATACCATACTGTTACATAGTTAGGGCTGCACAGTGTCTACAGCTACCTCTACAGTTGATGACAACAGTGGCCCTTGAAAAGTGGACATTGGAATGTGTACTGGGTGGGCAACAGCAAAAAATTTCAAACCCCCCCCCAATGGATATGGTTCTCACACAAACACAGGATACTGTTCCTGCATGCACATGCGTGCTCACAAACACACTTACCAGGACTGAGATTAGAACCATTACCTATCTAATTACTACTAATACAATGTTATGCATTTATTGCATGCGTCACAGAGCTTATAGCATGAAGGGTGTCTCAAGGTGCTTCTACGGTGAGGGACATTACCAGCCCTTGTAAAGTATGGCAATGGGTGATGTACTAGGTGAGAGAGGCCACAAAATACTTTAACCTACACATATAAATACTTACACACACACACAAATACACACACACACATTTGCCAGAACTGAGATTAGAACCCCTGCCTATCTAGTTATTTGTACTATAGCAGTATGCAATTATCCCATGAGCCATAGAGCTTGTAGGGCTGTGGGCTGCCCAAAGGTACTTTTAAGGTGACTGACATCAGCAGGACTGCTAAAGTGGGGCATTGGGAAGTGTACTGTGTGTGAACATGCTCAAATTCTTTAACCTAGGGAGACTCACACTTTTACATTTGCCAGGACTGAAATTAGATCCTCTACCTAACTAGTTATTTGTACTATAGTGTTACACAGTTATCACGTGCCACAGAACTTAAGGGACTGGGAGCTGGCCAAAGTTAACTCTCAGGTCAATGACATCAGCAGGACTGCAAGTGTACTGGGCTCAAAATGTGTTTTACACACACACACATTTGCCAGGACTGAGTTTAGAAAGTACAGTTGTGTACACTTACCATAAATGTAGTCATTCAAGTGTATTCACTGTTTCAGTCATCAAACTTGGGTTATCTACCTGCAGTTAGCCCTCAGTTGTTCTGAATACCAGAGTCTTGGGATTTCCGATCCTGGAAACTATCGCCCCATAAGCCTGACTAGCTTGGTCTGCAAAGCTATGGAAAGGATCATCATGGACCTCATAAATAAAGATATTGGGGACCTACAAACACTGGA
Organism: Protopterus annectens; assembly: GCF_019279795.1. NCBI lineage: Eukaryota > Metazoa > Chordata > Ceratodontiformes > Protopteridae > Protopterus > Protopterus annectens. The sequence goes on from NC_056739.1 coordinate 551,829,465, forward strand.
TCCTACCCAGTTCGGCTTTGTTAAGGGCAGATCCTGCCTCTTAAACCTGGTTGATTTCTTTGAAACAGTCACCAAGGCCACTGATGAGGGGAAGGTGGTCCACACAGCCTACCTGGACCTCGCAAAAGCCTTCAATACAATACCCCACTCGGGCATTATAGATAAGCTCACCAGCTTAAATATAAACCCCTATGTCACTAGATGGATTGCAAACTGGCTCAAGGACAGAACCCACATGGTTAGAATTGCTGGAGCCATGTCAGACTCCAAACCAGTTACAAGTGGTGTCCCACAAGGCTCAGTCCTGGGACCTCTCGTTCGGTATATATTTCGGAGGTACAGGCCAACACGGAAGGACTGTGGCTGACCAGGTTCGCAGATGACTGCAAACTGGGCGCCATAATCGACTCTCCAGCCGACACAAGCATCCTCCAAAAGGGCCTCATAGAAACAGACAATTGGTGCCAGAGCCATGGCCTCAAGCTAAATGCCAAAAGTGTATAGTTATCCCTTTGGCAAAAACAAAGTGCCACAAATTACCACATAGGTGGTAATCCATTAAGTACAGAAGAAGTAATTAGGGACCTGGGGACCCAAGTTGATAGCAATCTCTCATTTGACAACCACATGGCCAAAGTGGTTAGAAAAACATTTTATATAGCCCACCTAATCATGAAGGGATTCACATCTAGATCAGGGGAGGTCATCGTGCCTCTTTACTCATCCCTCATCAGGCCCATAATTGAGTACAATGCCCCTTTTGGGATGTACCTTACCAGACACCTGCAGCAACTGGAAAGACTCCAAAAGTACCTCACCAAGAGGATCAAAGGGCTCAAACAGATGCCATATGCTGCCCGGTTAAAGAAACTCCAGCTCTACTCAGTAGCATACCGCCTGTTCAGAGGCGATCTGTGCCAGACGTATAAAGCCATGCCCAAACCAGAATTAATGGACATGCTGCACCTCAGAAAATCCAAATCCCATCGAGCTACGCGCTCAAGAGACTTGAACCTCAGCACTGAAATAGGACATGCTGGAGGGACAGATTCATAACCCAGAGGCTCCCTTCACTCTTGAATAAAATCCCAGTCCAGGTTAGGCAGAGTCCCTCATTGACTCTCTTCAAGAGGAATCTTGATGAGTGGATGGGAGATCATAGGTTTACCCCGGGTATCACTTCTGTGTCACTGTTAGACAGAGGCACAGTATACTAACCTCGAAAAAGGGCATAGCAAAATAAATTTAAAATGGGTGGTGAAAGCCAAACACATTCTGGCTAGGCTTATAAATGCCCTAGGGCAGATAGCATAGTATGAACCTATGAACCTATGCTGTCGCCTCTTCCATGACGTCAGGTCATCATGGGTATAAAACATGCAGCCGATGCTATTACAATAGTTTTTCTTGCCCCAGATGTCAGGAGCCCTCAAAATAGGAAGCAATTACATGGTGTGGAACACCTCCAGTAAAACGTAAATACCTCTGCCATAAGACATGGCCAAAGAGAGGACTGGTGGAAAGAATAGAAACGTCAGGTGGAGGGTAACCAAGACTGCAACAGACACTCTAACATCTACATTTATGATAAGTGTACACAACTGTACTATGTTATTCGTGTTTCACTGTTGCAGTCATCACACTTGGGTTGATTCCCAAAGCTGAGGAAGGGTGGAGGCAGTCAAGAAGTACTGGGGCTTGCTAGCAGGCCTTGTAAGACTGCTGTGGCAAATTCAGCTCTGGATTTAGAAAAAATAGGTAAGTGGTAATATGCTTGGCAAAGGTGTGTACAGAACTCCAGGTTGCAGTTTCCAGGATGTCCCTGGTAGGAACTCCCCTGAGAAATGCTGCAGTGGTTGAGGTAGCCCTAGTGGAATGAGTTCTGATCCCCTGTGGGGTAGGTTTTCCATGATGTTTGTAGCAGAAATGTATGCAGTTTGCTATCCATTTGGAAATGGTTTGCTTTGAACTGGCCTTGCCCTCTGCCCCTGTAGCAAAGCTGACTAGCAGCTGGTCAGATTTTCTGAAAGGTTTAGTTCTGTCAAGGTAGAACCTGTGCTGTCTGTGCATGTCCAGTGAGTGCAGAATCCTTTCCCCTTTATTCTGAGGATTAGGGAAAAAGGTTGGTAAATGGATTGGTTTAAAGCCACGCTGGATACCACCTTGGGCATAAATGCTGGGTTAGTCCTGAGGGAAACCCTGTCTGCATGGAAAATGATGAAGGGCTCCACAGCCATTAGTGCTTGTAACTCAGGCACTCTTCCTGCTGAAGTGATGGCTAGAAGTAAGGCTGTTTTCCAAAAGAGGAATTTTAACTCTGCTGCAGGCAGGCTCAAAAGGGGGAAGCGTGAGCTTTTCTAGTACAAAGTTAAGGTCCCAGGCAGGAGTGGGAGCTCTGCTCAGGGGCCTTAAATTGTTAGCTCCTCTCAGGAACTGTCTGATGAGAGGGTCAGAAAATAGAGGTAGGCTTAGTATTGTAATGAGCCGAGATGGCAGAGGCATGAATTTTAATTGATGAAAAGGAGAGGCCATTGTGGAGTAGCTCTGCTAGGTAATCTAGGATTTGAAGTAAGGTGGGCATGGCTGTGTCCTTTTTTTGAGACTGGCTCAAAGAACAATATCTTTTCCACTTTTCTGAACAGGATCTCCTAGTATTAGGCCTTCTGGCCACAAGGATGACATCCAGCACCTGTTTGCTGAGGGTTGCTGGTGGTGTATTCAGGGGATAAGCCAGTTTGCAAGGTACAGGGCTTGCAGCAGTGGATGCAAAATCTGTCCCTCCTGCTGGGACAGCGGGGGGGGGGGGTCTGATGTAGGTGCCAGGGTGCCAATGCTGTCAGACTGCGTAGGAGTGGGTACCAGTGTTGGCGTGGCCAGTCTGGGGCAATAAGGATTGTCCTTGGCCTGTCCTGCTTGATCTTGAGTAGTACTTTTGAGAGAGGTCCACCTCTGGAGTCCCCCACCTGTGGATTAGATGTTTGAATGAGTTGAGTTCCAGCTTCCACTCGTGTGGGTCCAGTAGATTTCTGCTTGTCATCTGCCAGTGAATTTTGTTTGCCTGTCAGGAAATGAGCTTGAAGGTGTACTTTGTTGCTCAAAGTTGTGTTCCACAGAGCCATGGCTAACCAGCAGAGAGGGTAGGGAATGAGTTCTCCCTTGCTTGTTTATGTACCACATAACTGTGGTGTTTTCTATCAGGGACTGTCCTGGATGGATAAGGTATTTGAAGGCTGCCAGAGCATTCCATACAGCTAACATTTCTTATTGATTGATATGCAGGGGAATTTGTCCTGGGCTCCATTTACCTTGAATGCATTTGCCTGCCATGTAAGCCCCCCATGCATGGTCTGATGTATCTGTTTGTCAGGGTTTGGGCAGCGAGTGGTAGAGTGAAAGGAAGTCCCTTGTTGTGGTTGCATGCCTCTGCCCAGCAAAGGAACTCTGCCCTTAGACAAGGAATTATATGAATCAGTGTTCCCAGGTCCTGAGAATGCTGACACCAGAGACTTTTTAAACAGCATTGAAGTTTCTTCATATGCAGACTTGCATATGGAATTAGTCGAATCCATGAGGCCATGAACCCTAGGGCTTGCAGTATTTTTCTTGCAGATAGCTGGGTTTTGGTGGCCATTAGTTTGAAGTAGTTTGTCAGATAAACCTGTTTTTCTGGTGTGAGGAATGCCATCTGGGAAATTGTGTTAAAGCTTGCTCCCAGGAATACAATCTTTCGGCTGAGCACCAGTTGTGATTTCTTTTCGTTGATGGTGTACCTCAGAGAAGTTAGAAGTCTCTTTACAAATGCCAGGTGCTGAAGTAGCAATTCCTGACTGTCCACCTGAATCATGCAATAGTCCAAGTATGGGTAAATATGAATATTCTCTGTCTGCAGTATGCAATGGCTGGAGCCAGGCACTTTGTGAATACCCTGGGCGCAGTAGATAAGCCAAAGGGAAGTGCAGAGAACTGAGTGCATACAGCCTGCCCTGAAAAGTAGATATTTCCTGCAAGATACCCTTACGGGGATATGTAGATAAGAGATAAGCTTCTTTTAAGTCTAAGGTGACTAGCCAGGTGTCCTTTGCTAGCACAGGAAGAAGCTGTTGCAGAGTCAGCATTTTGAATTTTGGGACCACCAGGAAGGTGTTGAGAATGGACAGATCTAGGATGGGGTGCCAAGAGCTCTCTTTTCTGGCCACCAGGAACAGTCTTGGAGTAGAAACCCTATCCCCTTTGCTCTACAGGCACAGGATGAATAGCCCTGATACTGAGAAGAGAAAGTACTTGCTTTTGAGCCTATGCCCACTGGTTTGGTGGAAGGTCTGGCAACCCGCTTGGGGGTTGGCAGTGAGTGGAAGTAGAATCTGTATCCCTGTGATACAGTGTTTAAGACCCATTGTTCCTGGGTAATGGACATACAGTTTTTTGCATGCAGGGGGAGTTTTCCTCCTAAGGGTGCAAGCACTTGGGCTGTGCTGGGAAGGAAGACGGACAAGTCACTGTGAACTTTTTCCATAAAGGGATGGCTTACCACTTCCTGTATTAGAGGAGGGAGCACTCCATTGTTTAGATTTCTGCATACCCTGAGACTGTAGGCTTGGTGGCCTGCTGCCCCGGGTTTGGACTGAGAATGCCTGGGAGGGACTGGAAAGGACCAGTTTTTAGAAGGCCAATGCCTACTGAATCTAGGTGGCTGCACCTGTAAGAAATCTTTAACAGTTTGCATAGATTTAGCTTTTTCCTCCATCTTTTTAAGAACTTCTGCTTTAGCGCCAAACAAACTTTCCTGGTTTAATGGAGCATATAGTAATTTTGCTTTGACATGGTCTGGCAAGATTTGCTCCTTCAGCCCAGCATGCCTTCTCAGTACAGACCCAGCGACAGCAGCCTTGCAAGATGCTTCTAAGGCATCAAAACAACACTGCAACGAATGTTTATTAACTTGGTTTGCAGAATGCATTAACTGTTGTAAATCTTTATTTTCTGTACAATCTGGAAGCAACATTTTTTGTTTAATATGCTGGTACTTCAACATGTGAAAATGGCAATTCAAAGTCCTGATGGCAAGAGTTGCAGAGGCATATACCGTCTTACCCCATCTGTCCAAAGCTCTAGAATCCCTGTCTGAAGGGGTAGGGTTTTTGGCTGGAGTAGCCTTAATGCCTTTAGGTCCATGGGAAATAGTCTCTGGCTCCGCAGTGGGATTCTTAAAGAGAAATGTGTGAGTCAGATACTCTGTAGTACCTGTCAGGCTTTCTAGGAGCTGGTGGTAAAGTATTAGGAGTAAGACTGGATTCCATGAAGACATCTACAACGTCCAGGACAGGGGGTATAACTAGAGGCCTGTGCTAAGGCAAGTCTAAAAATTCTCTGAGTCTCTTTTTGGACTGGCATTCCCAGCAGAAATGCTCTCAAAGTATACAAGGTTTCACCAAAAGAAAAAAGTGCTCTGGAGGGGAGGCAGAAGGAATGGAATACTCTGCATCTGAATCCTCATAGGTAGACAAGGGTATGTCCTGGTAAGCAGAGGGATCAGAATCCTCAGACTCATGGTCTGTAGAATCAGAAGGAAAATCAATTCTTTGTCTTAGAGGGGGAAGGCTGGCTTCCCCTAACTTAAGTTATATGGTCTTCAGCCATTCTAAGCATTTGTTTCAGTAGAAAGGGAGCTTGAACATGCGTTTTGGTCGGCTTTCCAGGCGTAGTGCGAACTCTGGGCCTCAAACTCTGTAGTTTTAGTAAAAAATGAAGCTGTCAGTTTAAAGCGATCAGAAGGTTGGAAAACACCCTCAGAAGCTGGTGCCTGCACAACGACTTTGGACCCATCCAGGATAAAGAAATCCGCAGGTTCCACAGTCAAAGAAGCATCTCGTGGCATACCGGACTCTGAAAGGTCTCAACAGAGGCCGGCGATTCTGTAGAAGTGGGTATCAGGGGCTACAAATGCGCCCGAGTACCTGTGGACTGGCAACAAGCTTAACAGAAGCATTGTCAGCAACTTTGGACCTATGTGGTCTGTCTCTCTCTTTATCCTTACGTTTTTTCAGAAGATCAGTAGTCAAATGGCTTATCGAAGCTATAATGGAATACGAAGAATGAGAGTGAAAGAATTTAGCAACAAAGATAGCCCGATGAATAGTTCGGGTGTTAAACAAGGCACAAAACCTACAGCGAGGAATGCCGTGGTCTGGGCCTAAACAGATGACAGTAAGAATGAAAATCTCTGAGGTATTTGTTTTCCACAGGCAAGACAATTGTTAACTTTTTCTCACATCGGTTAGAGTAAGAAAAAAGGATCCCCAACGGGGTACTTGGTTTTAAAAGACTTCAGATTTGAAACTCGAAAAATGAAAATTTCAGGTAGTGGCCGACTGGCACTTGCCAACTGCTTCTGCTTCGGGCTCCCACATGGCAAGAAAAGCTGATATAATGGCGTCAGCTGCATGTTTTATACCCATGACGACCTGACGTCATGGAACAGGCGACAACATCTGAAGCAGTAATCCCAGGACTCTGTTATTTGGGCTTCTGAGGGCTACCTGCAGGCAGATAACCCAAGTGTGATAGCTGCAACAGTGAAACACGAAGAACATCCCCTGCTTAACTACTTATTTGTACTATAGTGTTATGCAGTTATTGCATGTGCCACAGACCTTATAGGGGGATGAGGCCAGTCCACAGGTACCTCTAAGGTTAATGACGTCAGCAGATCTTGTGATGTAGGGCAATGGGAAGTCTACTTGGTGTGAAAGGACTAAAACACTTATTCCTACACACAGACACACACACTTACATATGCCAGGACTGTTTAGAACCCCTACCTATCTAGTTATTATCATAGTGTTGCACAGTTATCACACACGCTATACAGCTTACAGAAGTGAAGCCAGTCCACAGGTGCTTCTAAGGTGAATGACATCAACATATCTTGTAAAGTAGGGCAATGGGAAGTTTACTGGGTGGGTAAGGCATTATAATACTTAGACTTACAGACACACACAAAGGTAGGTGATGTGATATTCCAACCACCACCTCAGTACCATCAGACATTGAATCTCATCTTCATGCTGGTACGTGCCAGTGGTTACAACTTGTATGCAACTGTCTGCAGCAGGACATCACACTCTGTCATTCAGGGTATTCCTGTGTATGACCCACTCTCTCTGTGTGTCTCACTATCACTGTTTCTCTCTTCCCCATGTGTATGCGACTGCATGCCTGACATATTGTAGTATGTTGCCTATATATATATATATATATATATATATATATATATATATATATATATATATATATATATATATATATTTGTGTGTATATCACACGCAACAGATGCAGGTATACCACGTATGGGCCACCTACAGCTGGCTGTGGGTAATCCTGTCTGATGGGTGTGTGTGGAGATAGTTAGGTGTACATAGCTGTGTGTATGCAAAGACATCAGCACACTACAGATGTATACAGTCCATTTCATACATGGCCTTTATTTCTCTAAGTGTGGGAGCATGCCCAGTATGACCCTCTGTACTAAGTGTGGGAATCAATTCCAGGAATAGCTGCAACTCCAGTCCTGGGTGTTATGTGCTACAGCTATACCTTGCAATCTGTTTGTGCAAAATATCTGGAGACTGGTTGCCAATATGGGGAAACATTGGCCCAAACATAGGGGGCTACTGTACCTATTGCTATTACTGCATGAGTTGCCTGAATTACAGGGTTTACTTCAGCAGACATATTCTGACTTGTGTAATGTTTGACATTGTAATGTATTGTGTCTAACTACTAACAGATAACATTGGATTATCATTTATTTACCATAAAAATACAAGATGGATGATGCACAGACCAATATCATGAGGCAAAGGCTAGACATTCGTGCACAGTCCGGCCAGTTGGGAGGTGTGGCTACAGCCTTTTGACTGATGAAGCTGTGTAAAAGGTCCAGCACTTTGGTGATATACTTACTGCTGGGGATCTCCTGGTTGTGCAGTATTCTTTTTACCTGAAAGGTCATATCCTGGTGTGGCTATATCTTTTAACTGTACAGATTCTCCTGGGTCTATATTATAAGCATGAACGTTTACTTACCCGAACACCTAAACGTTGACACGTCTTCATCGAACCAGAAAAACATCGATTGTCCAGAAGCATGAAATCGGAAACGTCAAATTGTCATGGTTGGCCCTTCTGCGGAATAGCTCCGTAAGGTAAGTGTGCGACAGTTATGGACCTTAGGATTAGGGTGAGGGTTAAGTGCATACACCGTGGTATATGCAAGATTTAGTGTATGGTTAGACGTAGGGTTTAGTTTTGGGTTAGAAGTAGGGTTTTGGTTAGTGTATATATGTGGTTTATTTGTTTGTTTGTGTAGGTAGTATGTAGTGGGCAGTGGGACAACTATGAAAGTTTGACTTTTTGAATTTCACGGTTTAGGGCGTTCGGTATATTTGCGATTTGCGGAGTATGTGTCGATGTTTAGGTATTCGGGTAAGTAAACATTCATGTTTATAATACAGACCCGATTCTCACAGATTATCCAGACTCATGCCTCATATGTGGTCGGTTTGCCTTGACATTGCGGTTTTCTAGCATGTTTGTTACAAATCACTCTCAGGGTTGCAGTCAGGAAATAATGACCATACATCAGAGTTTCAGACTTCACACCCTTCATGACATCCATGCTACTACACATCCCCTCTGTTATTCTATCACCTTTCTAACATTTAGAGCATTATTTCTAGAGTGTACCACCTATAGTTGGGCCTTTATCCCACCATTATGTATGGCTTTGTCCAGATTTCATGCTCCTCGAGGTTGGAAGATGTAGTACTAGCATTTTGCAGCACAGCCTATCATTTGCATTTTGTTGACTGTGTTATGTTGGTATTATGGACCCCATGACATTCCCTACAATGGCAGTATGGGTTAGGCATAGGCCTTTGCCAGAGGCCTGTAGGCCATGCGAGACTGCTGCAGGCCATCTGTAGCAAGGCAGTGCGTTCTGTCACTCATACGTATCCAATCTGCCAGGCAGTGGATACCCCGGGGTGACAATGGCAAGTTAACCAGGTGTTAATGACAATCACTTTCTCTGTTCGTGTTGATCCATAACTGTGGGTGACAGCAGGATGCTGCTTATGGCTAGGGACATACCTGCATGGGACACATTCAGCATGCTGCATCATATCTGTCTTTCTCTAGTTCGTGAGGTATGTCTGACATCATTCACACTACCATAGTCCAGGGTAGTATAATACCTGCATCTGCTGTGGACTGGCACGAGTGCATGTGTGATTGGCAGATTATGGCACCTGACAAACAAGTAATCAGTGACTTCCTCTTTATCCTGCCTGGTATGTGGCAGCTCTGTGTCTCTCACAGTGGAGTGTTCTATGAGGAATATTTTGTGTGCATGGTAAGGCCTTAGCGTTTGCAGGACCCTGGTGTGTGGAGTATGCGTGGTCTGTGGTGTGTAGGCTTGGGATGTTCTTAAGTGTTTTTGACTCTGAGGTATCTGTTACTTGGGTTTGCTTTGTTGTGGACCTCCACTTATGTGGGTGTGTGTTGTGTATTTGCAGATGATGCTTACTGACTCCACACACTGCAGGGCACCTATGTTACTGCAAAATGTGCTCATTCTCCATTTGTCTGGCCAGTGGTTCCCTTCCCCCTTCTGTGTCTCTCTCTCTCTACCCCTCTGTAGTCTGGTCACAGGCTTTGCCCACAGTGGCTGCTGTTATGTATTTGTAAATCTGGTTTGAGCATGGTATATGTTGTAATATCACACACACGGTTATGGACTACACACCTCTGACCATACCTATTTGGCAGGTTGTCCATCATTGCACCACTACATCTGCTGGTGTCCTCAGTTTGTGTTACTATGGTATTATGCAGCTATATGTTGGCCTAGCTGTCAAATGGTCAGTGACTCGGAAATCTGGAGAGGGCCACATGATAGTCAGACGAAGGCCCGCACATGGGGACAGGGTGCTGATACTGTTCTGCCATATACAGACAGATGGGGGACCAGTTCGTTACTTGCTTGCTTTCTGTTATGGGTGTGACATCTGCTTCGCCACTGTCTGCCACAGCTGTTTTGACATGACCTTTTCTTGTTTTTCAAATACTTTGCAGGTGAATGCAATGTTAAGACAAGACAAACAGATATACAAGACATACACTTGTGCTCCTTCTGTGACAACCTGCCACTCAAGGGGTATGGCTGCTGGCCAGTGACATGTCAGTTCTGACACAGTAGGCTGGCAGCCTTTTATGGTTTGCCAGTACAGTGACCTTCAAGTACATGCTGTGCTACTAGGCACCATACCTATCTACGTATGGGAGCCAGACACATGGACAAAGTCGTATGTCATTGGGTGACAAAGGCCTATGTATAGGGACCATTTTAACTATTGGCCTTACAAACTTGGAAGGATGACACAACAGATTTTACATTAGCATGCATTTTCTCTAGGGTATGAGGTCCGAGATACTACAATCCGTCATTTTCTGACGTTAGACTTTCATGGTTTGCCAGTGATTTGCCACACAACTACTATTTCATGATAAAGACACCACAAATATGATTCAAACCTTTGCACATTCTGCAACAGGTATGCACAGTTGGGAGGTAGGCTAGGCACTGTGTAGGTTATTCCAACCTGTGTGCTGTTCATGTGTGTGGCCCCCTGTCCATGACCTGTCCACTTACTGGCAGTATTGGATAATGACATGTGGACAGTGTGTACAACTCCCACCATAGGTGTAGCTGACATGCAAAATAGTTGGCACTGCGATCCCTGGAACATGGCCCTGTCTACCACAGTACTGTACCTCAGGCACTATGCCAGGAGTAAGTGCTGGCCACATCCTGACAGTATTTCCCACACATATACATAGATCATTGACCCCTGCATATTGTGGACATGCAACAAGCTATCATGTTGATTGGGACAGCACTGGCAATGTGTGCTCTGCTGCTATTACCCTACATACTTGCATGTCACTGCATTTCTATGGGAACATGGGGAACACACCTGTCAATGGTACACATTTGCATATACTGTGCTGATACTGGTTTTACATTTTGGTTCCATTTAGCATAGTATTGTGCCCTGTCTTGGAGAATAGAGACATATCACTGGAGACCACAGGTTAGATTGTAATGGCATACAATTGAGTTTCAGACTTCTTACACTTCAGAGCCTTACTACAACTGTAAGGCCTGCTGGGATATCACTGTGCAAGTCTGTAGGGGGTATTCCATCACGGTCACCATTTGTGGGCCTTTGCCAGACATTCCTTTACGGTTTTCTACGGCTGACTTCCTGGGCGAGTCTGAGAGGTGAGTATGGGATCCCCACATTAACATCCATGCATGTGACCCATGACCCCCCTCCCCCCCTTAGTTGGCTCCCCACATATACTGCAGTGGGACTGTCACCTTGGATAATACTGCATAGTGTTGGGAGTCCAGTATTGGGCGGACATTTCCTGGTGTCCCACACAGCTGTCAGTTGTCTGCTGCTACCTCAGTAGGCCACCCCATTCCCTTGCATGCATGCAGCACTACCATAGATATGCTACCAGAATATAATACTCCATTACATTTATTTAGAAGACTGACTTATCTTGTGCCTGCAACAGATGTGGGGACAGTGGGTGAGAGCTGCCTCTGTTGGATGCACACAGTACACTGCCTATACGTGGTAAGTTACAGGTAGTGTGATGTGTGCGTCATCCATTTTAACTGTGTGTGTGAGTAAGAAAGAGGTGTCAGGCCCTGGTTGCCTACAGTGTGTGTGCTATACGTTGCCTCTTTGCCAAGGCCAGGCCATACAGGGCACGCCTACGTCTGCCTACAGGGGCTGGCTCAGGGGGTTCCTCGTCCAAGTCCCTCTGTGCCTGTGTGGACCTTGGCAATGGTGGGGGGCTGTGTGGCTCTTCCCCATGTTGTTCCTGCTGCAGCTGTTTCCACAGGATCACATTGTGTAGCATTACGCACATTATGAATATCTGCACACATGTGACTGGATAGTACTCCAAGTCTCCACCAGATATATCAAGGCAGCGGAACCGTGACTTGAGCATCCTGAACACATACACTACAATGATCCTGGTTTGTGCATGTTCCTCATTATGGCATTCTTGTGTGGGTGTTAGTGCATTTCTGATGGGTGCCATCATCCACGGCTCCAGTGCATAGCCAGCATCCCACAACAGATGGCCATATGGGATATTCCCCCCTGGCAAATGCCTCATACAGCTGTGAGGAATGCCAGATGTGGGAGTCATGCTAGCTTCCAGGGCTCCCGGCACATACATTCATGACAATGGCCTGGGCACTGCACACGACCTGGCAGTTGGAGGGGAAGCCCTTGCAGTTTATGTAGACCCTGCCTTGCTCACCGGGAGTGCTTTGATGTGGATGCCCGTGCAGTCTATGGCACCCAGTACCTCCGCTTATTCTTCTACACGATGGAAGAGGCGCATATTGCTGGTCAAATCCTCTCGGGTGCTGGGGAAGTAAATGTGTTCACTGACATGTGCCCACATGGCATCCAGGAACTGGTGGAGTACCCTGGATGCAGATGCCTGTGAGATCCCCCCCCATGATGTCCCCAGTAGGTTTTTGGAAAGTACCTGTAGCTAGTATTCTTAAGGCTACACATAACTTGGTATCCACTGGGATGAGTTCCCCTCTGTTGGCTCTGGGTCTGAGTTGAGGAAAGCACAGCTCGATGATTTGTTGAAGTAGGTCCATGTCTACCCTGTAGCACTCTATCTCCAGATCATGTAGCCCCTGGTAGGTTACCCTGTGTCTGAACAGTCTTCTCCCTCTCCTCAGTCTGGGGCGGTTGTCAGCATTATCCTTGTCACCTCCCTCAACCTCTAGCACATACTGACAGATCAAAACAATGGCAGCCCCTAACATTTTTGGGTTAAAAATCCCCCGCATGTGTACACCAATGGTGCAAGATTTGTGCGAAAACCAGACTGTAAGGTGTTTGCACAGTTTATACTGTTGTGCTACAGATGCTACCTGTACGACTGGCTGGCTATGATAGATTCCACCTGCTTGCTATTTTATTTGCACTTATTTATTTGCAGTTCGTTTTCCAGGATAGTCCATTGGGCTACAAGGAGCTCGTTTTCAATGGAGTCCTGGGGAGAAAAGCTCCAGAAAAATACAGATATATAGTATAGAAAAAAAAACATAAATCCATAGTATACATTTCAAATAAATGTTACATACATAGTTCAGAAAAAGTACAAATCCACATCACACATTTCAAGTAAATGTTACCTAAGACAGAAATAGAAAGATTCTCATTTGCAAAATTACATCAGGTCTGGTTAATTCAGTAAGTAGTATTTTTTTTTTTGGCAAATACAATGAGGTAACTTTTTAGTTATTGGTCGAATACATCACACGGATTTAGAAGGCAGTGATAGGCAGCAAATAAGTTTGGAAAGTTAGAAAGAAAATGTGGTCAGAATTAGGTTGGATGGCAGCAAGAGCATTTCCAATGAGAAGTAAGGTGCTTGGTTTTATTCTGCTAGTTGCCCTTTTTTTTCTTTTTTCCCTTCTCATTCCCACCCATTTAAGCCCTGAGGCGAGTCGCGCAAACCCGCTGCCCAAATGTGAATAGTGCTGCTATTTCCAGGATTTTTTTTTCTTTTAGACTCTGTGCGCGCCGCACAAACCCGGTAAGGTAAACAAAAGGAAATAGCCTCAGACACACCCCCTTTCTTAGCTGTGCTTAGCTAAGCTCATATGGGAGCCATGGAGCTCCAATGTGCTTACTCTAAGCATGACACTCCCTTTTCATGTCTGCTGCTCCTCCTGCTTACACCACTGCCGTAGAACCTACACGGTTAGGTGCAGTGTGGCAGTTTTTTGTGATTCAGTAAATTTTCCCTCATTAGCATACAACACTGTCTTAGTCCCCAGTTACTGCACTACACCAGAGCCTTTCCCCTTAACCACCACTGATACCTGTTTATTGTTTTGATTCTGCATGCCATAGACTACAATGACAAAATGCACATTTCACTAAGAATTTACTTTTCACATTTTTTTTTATTTTCGGCATGATGCCATTTGCGAGCTGCTGCCCTATGCTTAACTGGTCGAGATCTACCGAAAAAATAAACTTTTATTTTTATAATTTTGCAACACTTGCCATGCTAATGGCCATATATTTGACCACTAGAAGGCCTAAAGATTATAATACATGCTTTTATTTGAGCTGTCATGCCTCCGTTTTCATTTTTGCAGAAATGTATTCAGCTAGTAACTGAATACATTTCTGCATCACTATTCTTGCACGGATGCTTGCCTGCTTGCTGAATTATGAATTCACCTAATTTGCATGGTTTTCACCAGCAAATGAGGTAATTAGCATTATTGCAGTGGTGTCCATGCAGGAATAGTGTCGGCAGGCTTGTGCATGTCAAAAGGCTTGTTTCGTGGATCGGTCGACGCCCATATTCCATGCAGGAATGGCTACACTACTCCTGCATGGACTTTTGGCTTTCATGAATCCCGGGGGTATATTTTCTGAAGAAATTATCTTCCCTAATAAGTCCCAAATACTTTGCAATACCCATTCCTTAAATTCATATTTAACATATTGTGAAAGTACCAGTGTTTCATTTTTATTTCATTACCCTGCATTTTTTTAGTTATTACTGAGTAACCTGAAATGGTTATTGTACATGTATCAAACATTTTAATTAAATGCAGCTCTTCCTATGAAAATTTCTATCTAGCTTGGACCAGTTTTTCATTACTTGGGGAATATGTAAATTCTCTGAGCTCTTACTACTGAATTTATGTCTTCCATGCCAAATATTTTCATAAGTTTTGCCAAAAAATCTACCTTCTTTAGTTTTTTTTCCTTTCTAGGTCCCCAGATACTTCCTCACTGCTGAAAATCAAAATGCAGTCCCACCTATAACTAATATTTCCCACTGAAAGTTAATTACTCCCAGAATTTTAAGCCCCCTGTAGCATTTTTAGGTGGAATATAAATACATGTCAGCTTAATCCTCCTTCCTTTCCAGTAGCCCCTTACTATGAATCTACCTTTACCTTTTTTTACCTCTTCTATTACTGTTGGAGCTCCTCTAGCAGTTAATATAAGTACTCCCCTTTTCCTTTGTCCCAGATATTCTGCTGAATAACCATAGTGATACCTTTATCAAATTCACATGCTAGACTCTTCCCAACTGTGCATCCTGTATCACAGGTATTTGCATTCTGCATTTCTTAATATAGTTCGCTACTTTTTCTTTTTTGTATATACCTGTGAGACCACTCACATTCTAAGATAATAAAGTGTTGCCATTATGCTAAGTTGTTATTCCCACATGTTATATACAACAGCTTTCTTTTAAAATGTCTAGTTTCAGCTTTTGTGTTACATGCATACACTGTTTGGCAAGCTGATCTTTTATACAATTATTTCTTGTCAGATCTATTTGAACCCGTGTCACATCTTACAAGACTATCTGTTTAATGAAAACCCTAAAAAAAACCTCCTGCATAACCCTGACAAACACAAAACTATATATTCAAATAATAAAGTTTAACACTCCCTTTTGCCCCAGATAAAAGCTCCCATCACAGGCTTTAATTGACCTATAATGGTCATCAATGTTAAGATGCATGGTACTGCCTGTGCTTCTATTTGCACTTGAGTACTGTCAATTTTTGTTTTAGCTTTATTCCTCCTCAAGAAAAAAGCAACTTGAATGCTTTCAGATAACATGATCTTTTAGCCACTGAAATAAAAAAAGCATCTGGTTTTTACTGCCCTCATCAGACATTCTCCATAGAGATGTGAGAACTAGATACACAGTTGCCTTCAGCTACAGGTTTCTCATGTGGCACTGTGAACATTTATGTACTGAAGGAAAACTTTTCATTACATTCAGTAGTCTTTTATTTACTTGCTTCCACTTAAAACGTAGACTTGTTAGAGCAAGCCAAGGGCATTAATCCAGTCATTCCCCTATGCAAAAGAAAAAAAAATATCAATTTTACTTGTATCATACTTTATACTTCTCCTTAATGTTCTTCGTAACATTAATAACATGAAGAAGGGCATATGCTTTGGAATTCCCTACAAATTTAACCAAGTCAGAAAAGTCCAATATTTCCAAGTGCGCTTCTTCTGTCACGTTTCACAAATGTGATTGGGTGCTTTTTAATCCCACATTTATTCATTAATTTTATAGTTGTTGGCTTTCTTCCTGTATCTCCATCGCTCAGCTCCAGTCTCTGGTTCATTTCTAACATACGTCTGGGTTCTTTTAGTCAACTCCTGTGCTTTTCTCCATTTTGCAAGCACTTTCCTTTAGAACACTGAAAATGGCTTCACTGGCACAGTCTATGAACTTTATCATCACGAGAATAAGCAGCAGAGCCCCTGTTTGACAGCTCACTTTTCATTGGACAAACTTCTGCATTTTCTCCTTCGCATGCTCTGCATCAAAAAATGACTCGCCCTCCACGAAAAAAAATATTTTGAAGATAGCTGGATACAGTAGCTTGAATCCCATACCTGCTTCTTGACATTCCCTGATTAGACAATTTTACTTCTCCTCAGCCTATTGCACAGCGAGTTATTTTCTACAAAGCCAGGTTACTGGAAAAGATCACTAAGACTCTGCCACAGCTTGCTTGTGAGGGAAAGGTTAGTTTGCTTTTGATTTCTTGTATTTTGTATTACTTTATGCAAAATAGAAAAAGGCAATACTGTGATTTGTTTTCTTTGCACTATTTACTTGTATTCTGCTTTTAATTGCATACTAAAACTTAGAAAGAGACCACAGCTGTATCTCTTGTGAGTCAGATTTTTTTCCCACCCTCCCACACTGCTGCTGTTGTGTTCTATAACACAACTATCCTTCTAGTTGCCTGCCCCTTATATTAATTTGATTGCATATCCCCTTCCCTCTCCCCTTTCAGTGGCTGGTGTAAGCACAAAATTATTTTGTTAAATCACTCTCCAACTATTTAAACTTAATGGCTATCCTACTGTAGTCCATAGTACCTGAATACAAAAGTGCCCACCCCCTTTTAATCTATCTTGCTCTTTTAAAATTAGTGACTCTCCACGTAGACAGCTAAAACTTAAGATACCTCCTTTCATATCTAACTGCTGACTGCACACTGCAGTGTTTAGAATATTAACCTACTTTTTTATCTTATCTTTAAACATCCATTGTAAGAAAACCAGGATTGGAGAACCCACATTCTCTCTCAGTAGTAATCTTGGGAGTAGTGCTTCTGTTTTCTCCTTGTGAGAGGAGCAGCACAGTGATATTATTTCCTGGTGACTGTGGATCACAAGAAAGCCTAATAACTTCTTTACAGGTGACAGCTTAGAATTTGTGTTTATATTCTGCTCCTGGTGAGAGAAGGAGCAGAGTGCACTGATTCCTGAATGTTTCTGGTTGGACAGCGAGTGTCTGCGCTTAATGTTCCTGATTGGTCTGGTTGCTGTTCAAGATATCTACCAGGAAAAGGCTACAACAAGCCTACAGACCCTTGCATCATCTGGGGCAAGACTGTGGAACATCAAACAAGCTGTGCTAGGACTGGTGCTAATGCTTTGCTTCTGTTGAAAGAAGAAGCAAAGGAGCATTGTATCTCAGCAGAGTGAAGCTGTGGTGGGACCAGCATTAGTAGTTGTCATTAATGTGACTCCCCCCTTCTCATCATTCTTGATAAGATAATTCTTTGTTTTCATTAAGTACTGCTCGATTTGTTTTTAACTTCAGAGCATCTGCTTAAATCTTTATCCTTAAGTTTTCAGGGTCTATGTATTAATTTCCCCTCAAGTGTTTGGCAGTGCTCTGTACGGACTCAGACACCTTCAATGACATTTTCCTGTAAAAGCACAATTGAAATTTCTCCAATACCTAGGTGCACATCGGACAAATAGCTTGCAGTGACAAGCACTGTCCCCACAGTTGCAAACCGGACATTCTTGACATCGACTGATATTCTCACTCCAACTGTCTAATCAATAAAAAAGGGTCTGTTGCCATCAATATGAATGTTTCCACTGTCTCTGTTACCAGCTTGGTGAATATGGGAATCCTGAGGCAATGAAGAAATTGCCTCATGTTTACTGGCAACCAATTAATTCTCCAACAAACTGATATATGAGAGATGTATTTACACAGGAGGCAAAGCTCTTGCATAAAAATAATCCTAATATCAAATAAGGTTGTCAGCAGTACACACACTGCACCCATCACACACAATTCAGAGCAGACATATCAATCCATATATGCTGAGGGACTTAAGTGTAACTTTCCTAAACCACAAAGACCTCCTAGATGAAGCACACAACAAATACCCTCAGCAGCCCCAAATGTGCTCTTTCAAACACACACATCAACAAAGAGCTACATCTCATGGAGACTCAATCTCTAAGTCCATAAGGCAAGCCACCAAATAATCCAACATTCTAGTCATTGGAGACTCCATTGTGAGACACACTCAATATCCCTCTCACCAAACTGAGTAAGGAGAAAGTCACAGTTAATTGTTTACCAGGGGCTAGGATCTGCCACATTACGCAAGCACTCAGGTCATTGGACCACAAGTACCAATATGACTTAGTCATAGGCTGTGTGGGAGTAAATGACTTGAGATGTACCTCCCTAGACTATGTGAACAGCGACATCATGGAACTCTCAGAATAGTTGTCTCAGGTTGGTATGAGCCTAGCACTGAGCAGCATTTTACCTTCTCCAAGGATGATGCCACAATACAAACAAAATATGACTGACTTTAATTGGCTTAGATTCTGGTATAATTCTAAGGGGGTGCAGTGTTTGTCAGCATGGAAGGAGATGGTCAACAGACCACATTACATTGCCCAGGGATGGTCTGCACCTCTCCCCTATAGGCTTTTCAAATATTAGCTAAAACATGGGTCTTCCCCATAGTGCCTTTTTTAGGGAATGCCAAACTGAAACTGCTTTCTACTCACCAAATAGAAACAATAATATCTATAGGAATTACTGCTCAATGCTAGGAGTATAAACAAAACCTCCACTCCATAGAAGCTCTCTTCACCCTACAGAATGCTGACGTCTGTCACTGAGACATGGTTTAAAGCTGTGGAGAGCACACCAACAGTGCAAGGTTACAATGCCTTCCACACATTTAGACCGGGTACTTCACAGGCAGGAACTAAAGGTGGAGGTGTCTAGTTACATCAAAAATAAATGTACTTCAAAGCAGGTCAAACAGGACAACGCACTTTGAGCTGATCCATGTTCAAATCACCATAGGCAAAATCCAATACCACTTCCTTGCAAGCTATAGGTCCCCCTCTATGACCCAAAAAACCTATAACATATATTTAAAAACTTATTAGAAACACTAACCATTCAACACAATACTATAGTCATGGGTGACTTTACTTACTCCACTATTAACTGGGAATCCTATATCGTACCAAACATACAAGTACAGAGATTCCAGGATTTTGTAAACACAAACTCCCAGGACCAGACAGTCAATACACCAACCAGGGGTGCAACTATACTGGATTTGGTCCTCATTAATATGGGAGAGTGCTGCACACTCCCTAGCTCCTTTGAAGTAAAAGTAAAACCTGACCTCCAAGCTAAACCTCAAATATTCAGGAACTACTCTGCTAACTTCCTGCTAAGTGATACCATAGCAAATTTTCAAGCCCCCATAAACCATGAGAACACTGCTGTCTATGCAGAACTGTTCACAGAAACCCTGTACAAGTATGTTAATAGCTGCAAAGAGGAAGCTGTACCCACCAGGAAGTAGTACAGAACTAACTCAAAAACAAGCCACCTTGGTGGAATCACAAAATTAATAGGCTATATAACAGTAGGAAGAAAATCATGGCAAAAATCAGAAGGTGCAGCATTCAGCAGGATAAAAGCACTCTCATCAAACAAAACTCCTCAGAGGACAAAAAGTCCAAAGCCAAATCTGAGGTAAGTTTGGCCTCCCAGGCCACGGACAACCACAAATCATTCTTTAGCTAAGTCTGCAACCTCAGAGGCAATACACAATTGTGTATAGAGCTTACTGCAAATAGAGCCACCTATACTGAACCAGAAGATATAGCATACCTCCTGGCTGATAAATTCAGCTTTAACTTTACCCCCCTCTCTCCCCCTCAACCTTCCATCAGAAAATATAATCAAATACAACTCCCCTATCACTAGGGAACAGGTCCTTAATGCTCTTATACCAAGAACACCGCATCAATGGGCCCAGACAGTATCCCACAATGGCATCTAAACAGTATGAGACATGACCTAAAATGTTCTCTGGAATTACTATTTAACTGTAGCCTCCAAATAGACTTTGTGCCTCATGAGTGGAGAATGGCAATAGTCATTCCTCTGCACAAAGGTGGGCCAGCTACAGACCCTGGAAACTACAGACCCATCAGTCTCACTAGTCTGTCCTTGGACCACTCCTTTTTGGCATTTACTTCTCAGAAGTCAAAGCCAATGTCAGTGGTCTCTGGCTGACTACATTTGCAAATGACTGCAAATTAGGAGCTGTCTTGAATCCCACACAGACACAAATGTCCAGGAGAGGCTGACACAAAAGTACAGTTTTGTACCTACCATAAATGTAGATGTTCGAAGATCCACATTGCTGCAGTCCTAACACTTGGGTAGTCCGCTGTCCCAGTCGGCCCGAATACCAAAGTATATGGCTGACGTCGGTCAAGGCGCATTAGTCTGACGTCAGGACGTCAGGGTACAAATGCGCATGACCGACGTCATATCCTCAGTCTTTTCTTGCCCCAGATGTCAGAAGACCCTAAAAAGTTAAGGCTAAAACCGAAAAACACCACACACTCCTGCACCAAAGATATATACAATATACACAAATTTACAAGAGTATAACCTCACCCACATAACCACCCCTAAACACAGAGGGGAAGGAGGGAGGTAAATTGGACTGCAGCAATGTGGATCTTCGAACATCTACATTTATGGTAGGTACAAAACTGTACTATGTTCTTCATACCACATTGCTGCAGTCCTAACACTTGGGTAGAATCCCAAAGCAGAGGTAAGGGAGGCTGGCAAATCATAAGGAAGCAGGAGCTGACAACATGCCCTGCAAAATAGCCGTGGCAAAACCAGCCCTAGATTTAGAGTAGAGAGGAAGGTGGTAATGCTTAGAGAAAGTATGCACTGAACTCCAAGTAGCTGCCTCCAAAATATCCTTAGTTGCCACCCCTTAGAAATGCTGTTGAAGTGGCAGTAGCCCTAGTGGAATGAGGCCTAATCCCAGCTGGAATCTCCTTGCCATGATGGGAATAACAAAATGCAATGCAAAACCCAATCCACTTAGAAATAGTTTGTTTTGACACAGGCTTGCCCTGAGAACTCAAAGCAAAAGAAACAAACAACTGCTGAGACTGCCTAAAATCCTTAGTCCTGCTTAAATAATAACGCAACTGCCTGTGTACATCTAAAGTGTGCAAAATCTTTTCCCCTTATTTTGGGGATCTGCATAAAAGGTAGGCAAATGAATAGTTTGGTTTAAAGCCACACTAGAAACCACTTTAGGCATAAAGGAAGGATTAGTACGTAAAGATACCCTATCCTTATGAAAAATCAGGAAAGGCTCAACCGCCATAAGGGCCTGCAATTCAGACACCCTTCTTGCAGATGTAATGGCTAACAAAGAAGCAGTCTTCCATGACAAATATTTCAATTCAGCAGTAGCTGCAGGCTCAAAAGGTTGTAGAGTGAGTTTCTCCAACACAAAATTGAGGTCCCAAGCAGGAGTAGGAGCTCTACGTGGGGTCTTATATTCTTTGCCCTCTAAGAAATTGCTTGAACAAAGGATGAGAAAACAATGGTGGGTCACAATCATAGTGAGCTGAAATTGCTGCAGCATGAATCTTAATGGAAGAGAAAGACAAACCTTTGTCCAATAACTCAGTAAGATATTGAAGAGCCACACTCAAATTTGGCTCAGAAACATCCAAATCCTTTGCTGCACACCAAAATAAAAATCTCTTCCATTTTCCTGCGTACACTTTCCTTGTACTAGGTCTTCTGGCTTCCATAATCACATTCAAAACTTGTTGAGGAAGCTGAGACCTGCCATGGTTCAAAACAGAATATGCCAGGCTGTTAGATGAAGAGAGTGAAGCTTGACATTGAGCAGATGCCCGTCCTTCTGAGACAATAGGTGTGGAATCAAAGGTAAGGGCCATGGAGGCTTCCTTACCAGACTCCTCAGCAATGGGTACCAGTGCTGCCGAGGCCAATCTGGAGCTATTAAAATCATCCTTGGCTTGTCTTGTCTGACCTTTAGAAGTACCTTTGGGAGGAGAGGCAGAGGTGGAAAGGCATACACATGAAGATTTTTCCAACTGAAAGAAAGAGCATCCACTTTCCAGGCTGTGTGATGAAACCTTTTTGTGCAAAACTTTGGCAGCTGGTGGTTTAGTGGAGAAGCGAACAGATCTATGTCTGGAGTTCCCCATGACACTGTCAATGTCTGAAATACATGAAGATCCAGTTTCCACTCGTGGGGATCCATGATTTGCCTGCTTAACACATCTGCTAAGGAGTTCTGTGCTCCTGGCAGAAACCTTGCTTGAAGATTCAGCTGCAAGCTTAACGCAGTCACCCACAAAATCATTGCTTGCCTGCATAGAGGATAAGAATGTGTTCCCCTTGTTTGTTGATGTACCACATGACAGTTGTGTTGTCTGTTAGAATCAACACCTGCCCTGGAAGAAGTAAATCCTTGAAAGCCAGTAATGCAAACTGGACTGCTAACATCTCCTTCATGTTGATATGTAGATGCTGCAGTCTGGCAGGCCACTTGTCTTGTATCCACTTTCCATTCAGATGAGCTCCCCAAGCTGTGTCTGAGGCATCTGTCATTAGAATCTGACTCGCCTCTGGCCGGGTCACAGAGAGTCCCTTGTTTAGGTGACATTCCTGAGCCCACCACAAAAATTCCTTTTGAATGCAAGGTATTATTTGAATGACAGTGTCCAAATCCTGGCAGTGCTGTGTCCATACATTTTGAGATACCATTGTAGCTTCCTCATATGCAGTTTGGCATTGGGAAGTACCAGAATACAAGATGCCATGAACCCTAAGGCTTGAAGGACTGTCCTTGCAGTCAGCCCGGACTGATGAGATAGTTGATGGAAGTAAAGAGAAAGATTCTTTTGTTTGTCCGGGGTTAAAAAGGCCATCTGGGTTGCTGTATTCAGTCTCACACCCAGAAAGCACATGTCTTGAGAGGGTACTAGACTGGACTTTATTTCGTTCACAGAATACCCTAGGCATCTTAGCACTGCTATCACATATTCCAAATGCTGAAGAAGCACGTCCCTTCCTTGAGCCAGAATCAGGCAATCGTCCAAATAAGGATAGATTTGTATTCCTTTTAGCCTGAAGAAAGCTATCACTGGAGCCAGAACCTTTGTGAATACCCTGGGCAGTAGATAAGCCAAAGGGCAATGCAGAGAACTGATAATGAGAATTCCCAGCTCGAAAACGCAGATACTTCCTGCAAATTAGTCTGATAGGAACATGAAGGTAAGCTTCCTTGAGATCCAAAGTTACCATCCAGTGATCTTTGCCCAGCAGAGGTAAAAGCTGTTGTAACGTCAACATTTTGAACTTGGGAATGTCCAGATAAGTGTTGAGGATAGACAGATCCAAAATTGGTCTCCACGTGTTCCCCTTTTTTGGTACTAGGAACAGGCGAGAATAAAATCCTAGGCCCCTTTCTGGCACAGGAACCGGCTGAATGGCCCCTATTTGGAGCAACAGAGAAATTTGCTTGTGAGCCTCTTTCCTTTGATGAGGAGGAATGTCTGGCATGCCTTTGAAAGGAGGCAAGGTATGGAAATAAAACCTGTAACCGTGGTGAATGATATCCAATACCCATCTGTCTTGGGTAATTAAACTCCAGTTTTCTTTGAAAAGTGCCAACCTTCCTCCCAAAGGTGCTGCCAGACGAGAAGATTCTGGCAGCTGAAAAGGCAGGTCATTGTGTCTGTTTACGAAAGGACTGACCCCTGCCCTCACCAGAAGACTGAGCAGGTGAACTCCCTGTTCTAGGCCTAAAAGAACCTTGAGCTCTGCCTCTACCACGTCTAGACCTACCCCTAGACTGGGAATCATAAGCAGGATATGTCCACCCCTTGGTAGGCCAATTTCTACTAAACTTCGGAGGCTGAACCTGCAAAAAATCTTTAACAGTCTGCATAGACTTAGCCTTGTCTTCCATTTTCTTTAGAACTGCTTCCACAGGCAAACCAAACAACACATCAGATTGTAAAGGAGCATCTAAAATCCTTGTTTTCACATGCTCAGCTAAATTCTGATCCCTCAACCAGGCGTGCCTGCGAAGAACCGAACCAGTGGCAGCCACCCTCGAAGAGGCCTGCACAGCATCAAAACCACATTGCAAAGAATGCTTACCCACCTGTTCAGAAACATGAACTAAATCCTGCAACTCTTTACACTCAATACCTTCCGCCAAAGCATCTACCTTAGACTTTAATTGTGAAAGGAGATAATTTTGGTATTTCAACATGTGAAACTGGCAATTCAAAGCTCTCATGGCCAAAGTGGAAGAAGTATACAC
Organism: Protopterus annectens; assembly: GCF_019279795.1. Lineage (NCBI taxonomy): Eukaryota > Metazoa > Chordata > Ceratodontiformes > Protopteridae > Protopterus > Protopterus annectens. The sequence continues at coordinate 551,854,132 of NC_056739.1, forward strand.
TTTCTTTCCCCATCTATCCAAAGCCCTAGCCTCTTTATCTGGAGGAACAGGATTTCTAACAACAGAAGCCTTAACACCTTTAGGCCCCTGTGAAACAGTTTCTGGGTCTGCCCTAGGACTCTTAAAAAGATACTTATGAGCTTCAGGCACCCTATAATATCTATCGGTTTAACTGGAGCAGGAGGCAAAGAGTCAGGGTTCAGAGAAGCCTCTGCAAAACATCCTCTACCACATCTAGAACAGGAGGTATAGCTAAAGGCCTATGCTGGGGTAGAAACAAAAATTCCCTAAGCCTTTTCCTGAATCAGAGAAATCCTGACCTTCCCATTTAAAATGCTCCCTCATGGAATGAAGAGTCTCTGAAAATGAAAAATCCTCAGGAGGAGAAGCAGAAGGAGTAGAATCATCTACATCAGAATCAGAGTAAGGGGAATACTCCTGCAAGTCTTCAGCCGAAGACTCAGAAGCATCCGAACACTGCTCAAAACTCCCAAGCTCAGGTTCCACCCTAGGCCTCTTATCAGGAGGGGGCATAGAACCTCTAATCATTGTAATCAAATCTTCTGCCATCTTAAGCATATGCTTCTTAGGTACAGACCCTGAAGAACTAGGGGTAACTCCTGAAACAAAACCTGGCCTGCCCCTGGGAGAAGCCTTGGAAACAACAAGGAAGGGCCTAACCACCTTAGGAAGGGAGGGAAGAACAGCTACCTGAGAAGCCCCTTCCGCCTGGCCTACCTCCTGAGAGGTCACATCTTGTAGTAATAAAGTCTCTCCCTGGGATTCCAAAGAAATTTCTGGCTGAACCCCTGGCTCCACCGAGCCCTCTAAAGAACCAACGTCCGGGACGGACGGTTCTTCCAGCCTAGGCTTTGCTGTTTTGTCCTTGCGCTTTTTGGAAGCGGCCGGAGCATCCGACGGCATTTTATAATTACACCGCTTCCCAAAAACTAACCTGGCACAATCTAATCTTCTCTTTATAGTGCGTTTGTTAAATCTAGCACAAGAGCGACAGCCAACAACGTCGTGCTCAGGCCCTAAGCAAGGTATACACAAGGTATGGTAATCCCTATGAGGAATCTGTTTCCCACAAGAAATACAGTTATTCACTTTCTCTGACATCCGGTAAAATACTGAGGCAAGAAAAAAACAAAATAATCCCCAACGGGGTACTTAGCCAACTTGGATTCGGTCTGAAACTCCGACTTCGGAAAATCTCAGAACGCCAACCTGCACTTGCAAAACTGCTTCTGCATCGGACCATGCGGCAAAAAAGACTGAGGATATGACGTCAGTCATGCGTATTTGTACCCTGACGTCCTGACGTCAGACTAATGCGCCTTGACCGACGTCAGCCATATACTTTGGTATTCGGGCCGAATGGGACAGCGGACTACCCAAGTGTTAGGACTGCAGCAATGTGGTATGAAGAACATCAACTGGTTTCACAGCCATGGACTAAAACGAAATGGCAAGAAATGCACAACAGTATCCACTGGGAAGTCATCCATCCCTGGTAACCATCACACTGACAACACACACCCCTTAGAGTTGACCCAGTAGTCAAGGACTTAGGGACACACACAGATAGTAATCGAGCCTTTGACCATTATGTGCCTACAGTAGTAGCTGCACAACTTATAAACAAAAATGTGCCATCTAAGTCCAAGGAAGTCATTGTTCCATTGTATTTGGCATTCATCAGACCTATCACTGAGTACAATGCCCCTTTTGGTATGTACCTAATTAGATATAGCCAACAATTGGAATGTTTACAGAGGTTCCTAACTAAATGAATATAGGGCACAAGTAAAATGTCCTATGCAGACTGCCTCAAGGCCCTATCCCTGTACTCTGTCTCCTACAGGCTTTTGAGGGGAGTTCTACGGTTGGCATACATGGCATTGTCAGAACCCACTCTGACAGACCTCCTGCATAACCCAAAAACAAACACCAGAATTACCCATTCCAAAGACTTAAACCTTACTTGTGATATAAGTAGGACCTGCTGCAGAGACAGATATTTATCCCAGAGACTACCCTGTCTACGGAACAGGATCCCCATCCATGTGAAAGAGGGTTCCTCCCTAATCTAATTCAAGTGCAACTTGGACAACTGGATGGGGAACCTGAAATTCATCCCTGGTTTGGTACCTATGTCTCTAATGGACACAGGCAACCTCTAAATGGTTCATCTTCCAGGCCCCTGCTTACACTTATCAAGCGTATCAGAACTTGTCAGAGATTTGGGATGCATGGCGAGGCTTAAAAAGGCCCTTGTGGTCGTTAGCCAAGTAAACACCTATGAACAAGTCTACGGTCTCCAGCTTTTAGAACTTTGTTCTTCTGACACAACTTTGTCAAAATTGACCCAATTGCTGCCAGGATTGCATCTTTACCATTAGATGTGTTGGCTGCTTTCTCAGGGTCAGGTTTGTAGCATACGCATGAAGTGCCCTTTAAATTGACTTCTGATGTGGAATACTACTCCAGTTGCTTGCATCATAAAATTAATACAGCCTTATTTTTTTAAAGTTTCCCTGGTACAGCAGAAAAATTCAGGTATCCCCTATGTTGCCCTGTCCTCCAATTCCAGCATTTTTTTAAACTTCTCCAAGCACACTCATACTCACCCATCCTTTCCTTCATTTCAGCCTCTGAATTTTGCAGTTCTACCAGCTCGTCTGAATGGCTGTTTAACGTTTCTCCCTTTTCCAGCTTTTTGTTATTTAACTTGATGTATTCCTTCAGCGTTTCATTTATTTTAATCAGTTCTGAGCACACACATTTTTTCCCCTCTAGATTACTGGAAGTCATGTCTTGCACCAAAGCTGGAAGTTGAACTGCTTTTTTCTGAACAGCTCCAGGATTCTTCCCAGCCAATGTTTTCTCCTCATATTTTGTGGTTGATTTTATTGCAGGTTCTCTAACTTTCTTTACTGGCACCCAGGCAGTACACTTACTAGCCATTAACTGAAATTTACCCAAAAACAGAAATTCATTGGCTCTATTTTCTGAGTTTCTGTTTTCACACTGGGAAAGCTGTAATTAAGCAGTTAGTTGCAGCCACCTTGGAAGTCTCAATAAAGTTAGGGACTCCTTGCCCCAATTTGGCTTTGGAGAAATAAAACAGTCCATCAGACTTCCTAATGTTTGGAATTGCTGAAACAGAAATGGAGCCGACAATGCTTGTGCAGCAAGTGTAGCACATACTACCCTTTGTTGGAAAATTTAGGGAAGAAAAACGAAGATGGATGAATTGGTTTAGTGAAATTTTAGTTGCCACTTATGGAATAAAATATGCGTTTGTCTATAATGACACTGTTGTTGTGAAAAAGAAAATAGAGAGTTTGCAGGGCAAGGCCTATAGTTTGGATAACCTCAGCTCAATGACTGCCACCAGAAATGTTTTCCAAGTAAGAATGTGGATATCTAACTTGTCTGAGCGTTCACATCCCAAGGAGAAGTGGGATCTGCAAGGGAGGGTCTTAGAAGTAAAGCACCCCTTAAGAACACTTTGGACAATCTAAGGGAGGCTCTAGAGGAGTGATTTTCCCTTATGTGAAATTTAGGTTTCACAGCTAGCTAGTCCTTAATAGCAGAATAGCTAGTTTCATTATGAAAAATGAAGTCGGGCAATCCAAAACAGTAGGAAGAGAAATCAAAATGGGGTTCTCTGGTGAGAGGCCCTGGCAAAAAATCTTTTCCATTTGCTTTTGTAGACTTTCCTGGCAGATGGTCTCAGACACAAAAATGTGGATCACCGAAGAAAGCTTGTACTAACCAGCCATCAACAGAATTGGAGAAACCAAGCAAAGAGTGATGAGGTGAAGCATTCTTGATGGGTAATAGAAGATCTGGACCCGGGTCCAGCACCCAGGGATGGTGTACCAAGTGAGGTTAAATGAATGTAAACCACACTTGTAAATGCCAGAAAGGGTCAATGAAGATTACTGTGATTTTCACCTCGGATACTTTCGGCAGGAATTTCTGGTTGAGCAGAGTAGGGGGAAAGGCATACAGAAGTCTGAGGGCCAAATGCGGGTCAGAGCATTCCTTGGTGATTACCCTCCTGGGGGATCAGGGTGAAGAACCTGTTGCATTTTGTGTTGTGAGGGAAATTAGTCAGCCCTAGTCAAAGAATACCTTCTCTGCCACCATTGGATTAAGGGACCACCTGGGAGGTAGAAGACGGACCTGCTCACAATCTCTCCACCAGAACATTTTGATTTTCCCAGGATGTTCCATTCCATCAGAAAGCGATCAGACAATATCACCCACTGCCACACTTTCATATCTTCTCGCCATCACGGGTAAGACTGTGTTCGCCTGTTTGTTGATATACCAGACTACAGACACGTTAGTCTGGATATAAACCACTCCCAGAGGAAAAAAGTCCTGAAAAGCCTGCAACACTAGGAGGACAACTATCACCTCCCTAACACTGATGTGAAAATTGGCCTCTGAGGTGAGTCCTCATGGTTTGGACCATCTTTCCTGTGTAGTGTCTCCCCATCCCAATTGGAAAGAATCTGTAGTCACTGTACCTTTGGGAGGAGGAGGAAAGAGGAAGAACAAAGAATCAACCTTGTGATACCTTTGGTGACAGAAGCCACCATGCTCTGTGTCCTGCAAATTTCTGTCAAACGAATCAGGAATGTCTGAAGCACAACTGTACTGAAAGCATCCAGTGAAGAATTCTCATGTGACACCTCACCAAGGGGATGACAGTATTGGAGGGAGCCACAGATCCTAGCAGATAAAGGATTAATCTTGGCAGGTGTCTTCTTGCAGGAAACGAAATGTGATATTTGATTCTGTAGGCCTGCCAACCTGTTCTTTGGAAATACTGCTATCTAACTAGTTGTGTCCAAGTGCTCTCCAATGATCACTATTGTCTGGACTGAGGAAACTTGGTCTTATCTAGATTCACCACAATGCCCAATTAAGAGCACTGAAGGAGCAAGGCATCCTTGGTGTAGAGAGGATTCCTGGTAATGGGTGAAAAGTAGCCAGTCGTCTAGGTAGAACAACACTTGGAACTCTTGTGGTCAGAACTGAGCTGCAACCCCCCCTCCCCCATGCACTTGAACACCTGGGGGCTCTCAGTGAGACCAAAAGGAAGGTTCCTGAACTGAAAATGACTGGTTCCCACCTAGAAGCTAAGAAATCTTCTACTCTGCTTGCCCATCATAACACTTTAACACAAATCCTTAAGGTTTCTTAACCACAGTAAGTTATTTGTCTTCAACAAGGGGATGGAATAAACCTAGACTATCTAAAAATGTGTCTGTGTGAGATATTGACTGAGATGAGACTGAGGTCCAAAATGGCCTAGAGGTCCCCATTATTTTGTTAACAAAATGAATCTTTAGTTCCAAATCAGTGTTTGTATGGTGGTACCTCCTGGATGACTCGTTTGTGCGGCAGATTTTTTTTCTGTAGCAGCTGCCCTTTGAGAATAGTGGAATGTCCAGGAGTTTTCTTGATGATGGATAGGGCAAAGAAAGGGAAATGAATAGCCTCATGTGATAATCTTCTGCAAGCAAGGGTCTTTGGTGATGGATGCCTACACTTCAGGGTGCAGAGATAAGTGCCCCCGACTGCCTCCAAAGAAGGGCAGTCAGCAAACATTCAAGAACACTGATACGGCTTCCTGAAGAATGGACCTCAGAAGCCTTGGTTTTGCAGATATCCTCTGCCATGGTGGGTGATATCCACAGTTAGAGTTCACCCCCCCTCTGTCAAAGGAAGGCAGTCTATCCCCAAGAGTGTCTGAGGAAAACTCTTGGGAGTAACAGAAAGTACAGCTGTGCACACATACCATAAATATAGATATTAGAGTATATTCACTGTAGCAGTCCTGACGAGGGGTTTCCTGCAATGAAAGTCCTTGGCTGGCATTAGTATCACAGAAAAAAATCCTCCTCCTTCATGGGCTGGCGAATGCCAGGACCAACATCAGTATGCTCGGGTATATAGGGAGCCAGCCAGCATCATATCAGTTTTTTCTTGCCTCCTCGAAGGTAGGAGCCCCCAAGATGGGTCCTAAAGTAGCAGACCTAATGGCTTGAGAAGTTTGTACCAGACTACCCTGTAGGCTATGGGGGAAGAAGAGAGAGAGAGAGAGAGAGACTACAACAATGAATACACTCGAACTTCTACATTTATGGTAAGTGCACACAATTGTACTAAATTCTTCATGTTTCAATGCTGCAGTCCTGACTTGTGGTGGGATGATTCCCAAAGCTGAAAGGAGGGTGGAAGAGGAAGATTAGGGAGAGGAGAGAATGCCCTGCAGAATGGTAGTGACGAATCCTGCTCTGGACCTGGAAAAGGCTGATAAAGGGTAGTGTTGGGTACAGATATGCACAGATGACCAGGTAGCAGCTTACAAAATGTCCTTGGTAGGGACACATTTTAGAAAGGCAGTAGAGGTAGCAGCAAGCCCTAGTAGAGTGAGTCCTGACAGTTTCAGGAGGCTTCTTACCATGATGGCTGGACGAAAATGAGATACATAGGATCATAGGAGATTACTAGGCTATTGACCCGGAGATCATTTTAAGTCTAGCCATTTCAACCCAATGTAATACCGCAGAGGTAGGGTTGCTGGCACTATCTCCAGTAAGAATTTACGGTGCCCCATCCACTTATCCAGGTTCATCTTTAACAGTATTATAGATGTTCTCTGTTTCACATGAGCTGGTAGCCTGTTCCAAAGACGTGGCAGTTGCTGGGAGATAAAGCTGTCCCTCCAGCATGTTCTGTTTAAGTCACAGGCCATATTTATGTCCCTGGAATAGGTAGCCCTAGAGCCATTTGATTTATGGATATGCAGCAGGTTCATTAGGTTTGGGTTGTACTGTAGGCCAGGTACAAGTCTCCCCAAGAAGTCTATATGACACGGAGTATAGTGACAGGGATTTTAGTCAGTCTGTGTAAGGCATATGCTGGAGGCCCTTGATCTTCTTTGTTAGAAAAGTACAGTTTTGTACCTACCATAAATGTAGATGTTCGAGGATCTACATTGCTGCAGTCATAACCTGTGGGTAGTCCGCTGTCCTCGATCGGCCTGAATACCAAAGAGCTGGGCTGGCATCGGTCATTGTCGCCTAGAGCTGATATCAGTACGTCGTAGTACATAAGCGCATGACCGACGCCATATCCTCAGTCTTTCTTGCCCCAGATATCAGAAGGCCTAAGAATGAAAGAAGGCCAGAGCCAAAATAGTAAACGCCCAACAACCACAAACTATAGAGGGGAAGGAGGGAGGGATAATTGGACTGCAGCAATGTAGATCCTCGAACATCTACATTTATGGTAGGTACAAAACTGTACTATGTTCTTCGTCTCACATTGCTGCAGTCATAACCTGTGGGTAGAATCCCAAAGCAAAGGAAAAGGGAGGCTGGCAAACTAAATAGCATTAGGAACTGCTAACATGCCCTGTAAAACTGCAGTGGCAAACCCAGCCCTGGACTTGAAATAAAGAGGGAGATGGTAATGCTTAGTAAAAGTGTGTACTGAACTCCAAGTAGCTGCCTCCAAAATATCCTTAGTAGCTACACCTCAAAAAGGCAGTAGATGTGGCAGTAGCCCTAGTAGAATGAGGTCTGATCCCAGCAGGAACATTCTTCCCATGATGAGAATAACAAAAAGCAATACATTGACCAATCCACTTAGAAATAGTCTGCTTTGAAACAGCTTTCCCTTGTGAACCCAAAGCAAAAGAAACAAATAACTGTTGAGTCTGTCTGAACTCCTTAGTTCTGCTCAAATAATAACGCAACTGCCTGTGGATATCCAAAGAATGCAAGACTTTTTCCCCCTTATTTTGGGGATCAGCATAAAAAGTAGGCAAATGAATAGACTGGTTCAAGGCCACATTAGAAATCACTTTAGGCATAAAAGTAGGGTTAGTTCGCAAAGAAACTCTATCCTTATGAAATATCAGAAAAGGTTCAACTGCCATGAGTACCTGCAATTCAGATACCCTCCTAGCAGAAGTAATGGCCAACAAAAAAGCAGTCTTCCAAGACAAAAACTTCAATTCAGACGTGGCTGCAGGTTCAAAAGGAGGTAAAGTAAGCTTCTCCAACACAAAATTGAGATCCCAGGAAGGAGTAGGAGCCCTACGTGGGGGTCTTATATTCTTTGCCCCTCTAAGAAATTGTTTGAACAAAGGGTGAGAAAATAAAGGAGGGTCACAATCATAATGAGCAGAAATGGCTGCAGCATGAACCTTCACAGAAGAGAATGACAAACCCTTGTCCAGTAATTCAGTAAGATACTGTAGTGCAAAACTCAAATTAGGCACTGAAACATCAAAGCCCTTTGCTGTGCTCCAAAGAAAAAATCTCTTCCATTTATCAGCATAAACTTTTCTCGTACTAGGCCGCCTGGCTTCCAAAATGACATCTAAAACCTGTTGAGGAAGCTGAGACCCCACCGGCTCCATCACAGAATACGTCAGGCTGTTAGATGCAGGGACTGCACCCGAACATTGAGAAAATGATTGTTTGACTGGGATAACAAATGAGGAACTTGTGGCAGAAGCCAAGGAAGCTCCTGAATTAAACTCCTCAGCAGAGGATACCAATGCTGACGTGGCCAATCTGGTGCTATCAGAATCATGCAAGGCTTGTCCCGTCTGGCTTTCAAGAGTACCTTGGGAAGAAGAGGCAGAGGAGGAAAAGCATAAACGTGAAGGTTGTTCCAACTGAAAGATAGAGCATCCACTTTCCAAGCATTTGGGTGGAACATCTTTGTGCAAAATTTTGGCAGTTGAAAATTCAGTGGAGAAGCGAACAGATCTATGTCTGGAGTTCCCCAAGCCACGGTCAATTGTTTGAATACCTGAGGATCCAGTTTCCACTCGTGGGGATCCACAATTTGCCTGCTCAATACATCTGCTAGGGAGTTCTGTGCTCCTGGCAGAAACCGTGCTTGAAGATTGATTTGCAAACTCAGAGCAGTTTCCCACAAAATCATCGCTTGTCTGCAAAGAGGGTAGGAATGGGTTCCCCCCTGCTTGTTGATGTACCACATGACTGTTGTGTTGTCTGTTTGAATCAACACCTGTCCCGGCTGAAGTAGGTCCTTGAAGGCCATCAAAGCAAATTGGACTGCTAACATCTCCTTCATGTTGATATGCAAATGTAGTACTTTGGGAGGCCACATGTCTTGTATCCATTTCCCATTGAAGTGTGCTCCCCAAGCCAAGTCCGAGGCATCCGTCGTTAGGATCTGACTCGCCTCTGGTCGGGTTACAGAGAGTCCCTTGTTTAGGTGACATTCCTGAGCCCACCACAAGAATTCCTTCTGGATGCAAGGTATAATCCGAATGACAGTGTCCAAATCGTGGCAGTGTTGAGTCCACACACTTTTGAGATACCATTGTAGCTTCCTCATATGCAGTTTGGCATTGGGAAGTACTAGAATGCAAGATGCCATGAACCCCAAGGCTTGAAGGACTGTCCTTGCAGTCAGCCTGGACATTACTGATAACTGCTGGAAGTATAGATGAAGAGTTCTTTGTTTGTCCGGGGTCAGAAATGCCATCTGAGAAGCTGTATTCAGTCTCACACCCAGAAAGCACATGTCCTGAGAGGGCACTAAACTGGACTTTATTTCGTTCACAGAATACCCTAGGCACCTTAAAACTGCCATTACATACTGGAGATGTTGAAGTAACTTGTCTTTGTTTTGAGCAAGAATCAGGCAATCGTCCAGATAAGGATAAATTTGTATTCCTCTCTGTCTGAAAAAAGCAATTGCAGGAGCCAGAACTTTTGTGAATACCCTGGGTGCAGTAGATAAACCAAAGGGCAATGCAGAGAACTGATAATGAGAAGTACCAGCCCGAAATCTCAGGAATCTCCTGCAGCTGAGCCTGATAGGGATGTGAAGATAGGCCTCTTTGAGATCCAGGGTTACCATCCAGTGATCTTTGCCTAGCATAGGCAGAAGTTGTTGTAATGTTAACATCTTGAACTTTGGAATGTCTAGGTAGGTATTGAGAATGGACAAATCCAGAATTGGCCTCCAAGTGTTTCCTTTCTTTGGCACTAGGAATAGACAGGAATAAAAACCTAGGCCTACTTCTGATGGAGGGACCACCTGAATTGCCCCCATCTGTAAAAGCAAAGAAATTTGCTCCTGAGCCTCCATTCTTTGCTGAGGAGGCACATCCGGCATGCCTTTGAAAGGAGGAAAAGTGTGAAAATAAAACTTGTACCCGTGATTTATTATATCCAACACCCATTTGTCCTGGGTGACCAAATGCCAGTTTTGTTTGAAAAGTCCCAACTTTCCTCCTAGAGGAGCTGCCAGTAGAGAAGGGTCTGGCAGCGGAAGATACAGATCATTGGGTCTGTTTACGTAAAGGCTGACCCCTGCCCTCACCAGAAGACTGTGCAGGAGAGCTCCAAGTCCTAGGTCTGAAAGAACCCTGAGCGTGAGATCTGCCTCTACCACGCCTAGGCCTGCCCTTAGACTGATAATCCGAAGAAGGAAAAGACCATCCTCTAGCAGGCCAATTCCTACTAAACTTAGGGGGCTGCACCTGCATAAAATCTTTGACCGTCTGCATAGACTTAGCCTTATCTTCCATCTTTTTCAAAACTGATTCCACAGAAGGACCAAAAAGTACTTCAGATTGAAGAGGAGCATCCAAAATCCGAGCCTTAACATGCTCTGACAAATTTTGTTCCTTAAGCCAGGCATGTCTACGAATAACTGAACCTGTAGCAGCCACCCTGGATGCAGCCTGAAGAGCATCGAAACCACACTGCAAAGAATGCTTGCCAACTTGATCTGATGCATGAACCAACTCCTGGAGCTCCTTACACTCTGTACCCTCAGATAAAGCATCCACCTTAGATTGCAATTGTCCTAACAAAAAATTCTGATACTTCAGCATATGAAATTGGCAATACAAAGCCCTCATAGCTAACGTAGAGGAGGTGTACACTTTTTTCCCCCATCTATCTAAAGCTCTAGAATCTTTATCCAAAGGAACTGGATTCTTAGCCACAGAAGCCCTAATACCCTTCGGACCTTGAGTAATAGTTTCCGGATCAGCTCTAGGACTCTTGTACAAATACTTATGTGCTTCTGGAACTCTATAATATCTGTCTGGCTTAACAGGGGCAGAAGGTAAAGAATCAGGATTAAGGGAAGATTCAGAGAAAACATCCTGAACAACTTCTAAGACAGGGGGAATAGCCAAGGGCCTATGCTGTGGCAGAAACAAAAATTCCCTGAGCCGTTTCCGAGAATCCGAAAAATCCTGGCCTTCCCACTTGAAATGCTCCCTCATAGAATGTAAAGTCTCAGAAAAAGAAAAATCCTCTGGAGGAGAAGCAGAAGGACAGGAGTCCTCTGCATCCGAATCTAAATAAGAAGGAAATTCCTGAATTTCTTCAACTGAGGAATCAGAGTAGTCTGAGGAATGATCCATCCCCTCTAAATCTGCCTCCACCCTAGGCCTCTTCTCTGGGGGGGGCATAGAACCCCTGATCAAAGTAATCAAGTCCTCAGCCATTTTTAACATATGCTTTTTAGGAACAGGGGCTGGAGAGCTAGAACTATGACCAGGGCCAACATGACAATGTTTGGCCTTAGCATGAGCTTTAGCCACTGAAGCAGAAGGCCTAATAACCTTCTGTAAAGATGGAACTACAGACACCTGAGAAGCACCTTCAGCCGGGCCTAACTCCTGAGAGGCCAACTCCTGTAAAAGTAAAGGTTCCCCATGGGATTCAGCCGAACCCTCGGCAGGATCCACAGAGTCAACCGGAGGCTCCGTAGAACCGGCGTCCGCAACGGACGACTCATCCGGTTTAGACTTCAAAGATTTATATCCACGCTTTTTAGCGGTAGCGGTAGCGGGCGTCGGAGGATCCGACGGCATGTTATAGTTACACCTTTTACCAAAAACAAGCCTGGCACAGTCTAATCTTAGTTTAATGGTGTTCTTGTTAAATCTAGCACAAAAGCGACACCCGACCACGTCGTGCTCAGGCCCTAAGCAAGGAATACAGAAAGAATGAAAATCCTTATGAGGTATCTGTTTCCCACAAGAAATGCGATTATTAACTTTTTCTGACATCCGGAAAACTGAGGCAAGAAAAGACAAAGATTTCCCCAACGGGGTACTTAACCCAACTTGGTCTTCGGTCTGAAACTCGATAAATGAAGATTTCAGAACGCCGAACGGCACTTGCAAACGCTGCTTCTGCTTCGGACCACGCAGCAAGAAAGACTGGGGATATGGCGTCGGTCATGCGCTTATGTACTACGACGTACTGACGTCAGCTCTAGGCGACAATGACCGACGCCAGCCCAGCTCTTTGGTATTCGGGCCGATCGAGGACAGCGGACTACCCACAGGTTATGACTGCAGCAATGTGAGACGAAGACCATCCTCCAAGGTCTCTCTAATTGCTGTACATGCTTAGTATACTATATACCGAATGAGGTGTTGTACTCAATTATGGGCCAGATAACTGCTGAATATAGGGGAGTTATAACTTGTTTTTCTCTCGATCCATTTGGAAGTAGTCTGTTTGGAAACTGGTTTTCCTTCAGAACCAGTGACAAAGGCCACAAAGAGTTGCTCTGATTTTCTCAAAGCTTTAGTTCTGTCAAGAGAGTAACAGAGCTGCCTATGAACATCCAAGGAATGAAGGATTCTTTCCCCCTGTGTCTGAGGATTGGGAAAGAAGGTGGGCAGGTGTATAGCCTGATTCAAGGATGTGTCTGTTACCACCTTGTGCATAAAGGGTTAGTCCTGAGGGAGACTCTGGATAGAAGATGAGGAAAGATTCCAGTGTCATGAGAGCCTGCAGCTCAGAGACTCTCCCCAGCAGGGCTGATAGCTAGCAAAAGGGCAGTTTTCCAAGTTAGAAACCTTAAGTCAGCAGAAGATCCTGGTACAAAAGGAGACGGTCAATTTTTCCAGAACAAAATTGGGGTCCCATTGAGAGGTAAGTTAGTTCCTGGGAGGCCTGATGTGAATCACTCCCCTAAGGAATTGCCTTAGAAGGGGATGTGAAAAGACATGTGGAGGAACAGGGATATGGACCAAAATGGCAGAGGCATGAATTTAATGGAAGAATAGGATAGGCCCTTGTCAACCAGACTAGCCAGATAATCTAGGATGATACAGATCTTGGCTAAAACAGGATTGTGGCCCTGTTGACACCAGATGGAAAACATCTCCCACTTAGCTGAGTAAGATTTCCTAGTACTAGGTCTTCTGGCCTCTTTAAGGATGTTTGGATCCAGCTTGCTTAGGCAGGATCAGTCCAGGATGCTGTGGAATTATCCAGGCTGAGAGTCTGAGTGTCTGCAGGCTAGGATGTGCAATTCTTCCCTTGCTCAGAGTCAGAAGGTCCACACTCTGAGATAATTGCCACAGATCCTCATTGTTCGGGTTGAGTAGCAGAGGATACCAGTGCTGCCTGAGCCAGTGCAGGGCCATCAGTAATGCCCTTGGCCCTTCTTCCCTTATTTTTAGAAGCACCCAAGGAAGGAGAGGTAAGGGTAGTAATGCATAGATGGAAAGATGAGTTTAAGGTAAATAGAAAGCATCTGTCTTCCAGGCTGAGAGTAGTTTGCTCCTGAAGCACAATAGTTTCAGTACAGCCATTTCTTTGGTGGAGAAGAGGTCTATCTGGGGGGGGGGGGGTCCCCATTTCTTGGCTATGTTGAGAAATGTTTCCCAATCCAGATGCCATTCATGGGGGTCCATCAGGTTTCCGCTGAGGTGATCTACTAGTGTATTTTGAGCACCTGGAAGGTACTGTGCCAAGAGGTGTAACCCCAAGAGTGAGCAGTCTCCCAAACAAGCATTGCTAGGTGATAGAGAGGGTATAAGTGAGTACTCCCCTGCTTGTTTATGCACTCTGTACCACATGACTGTGGTGTCTGTTTTTACTAACAGGACTCTTGGTTTAAATTTTTCTCTGAATGCTATCAGGCTTTCTTGAACTGCCATAAGCTCTTTCCGGTTTATGTGTTTATCTCTGAAGTGAAAACTCCCCTTCCCTTGGGATTGGAAGCATTTGAAATGAGCCCTTCAGGTGGTCTCCAAGGCATCTGTGGTGAGGGTTGCTTCTGAAGAATGTATCTGAAAGGAAGGCCCTGGTTCTTGATCAGAAGTCTGTGCAACCATGCAAATTCCTTCTTGAGACAAAGAATCAACTGCATCTCGGTTGAAAGGGGTGTGTGTACTGGCACTACACATTTTTGAGGTACCACTGGAGTTTTCTCTTGTGCAGCCTGGCCAGAGGTACCATGATGATGCAAGACGCCATGTATCCCAGTGCTATGAGGAATTCCTTGGCTGACGGGCATAGTCTCCACATGATTTTTTGGAAGTAGTGAGTCAGGAGAGAGACCTTGTCTGGAGGTAAGAATGCCTTTTGAAGGGATGATTCCAGAACAGCCCCCAGGAAAACATCCTGGTAGATGGTTCTGTGCTGGACTTGTGTACATTTATGGTAAAAGCCCAGAGATGTCAATAGGTTCTGAGTGAACACCAGATCTCTGTGGAGTTCTGACAGACTCATGGCTTGTATTAGACAATCATCCGGGCAGGAGAAGATCTGGACCCCACTGGTCCTGCACAAGGTGATTAGAGAGGATAAGCGCATTGTGAAGACCCTGGGAGTGGTAGACAAATCAAAGGCAGTGCAGAAAATTGACAGTTGTTGGTACCTGCTCTGAAACATAGGACGTTTCTGTGAGATTCCTCTAGAGGAATGTGCAAGCATGCATCTTTTAGATTCAGGGTGACAGAGGAGGCATGAGGAGCTATCATGGGGGTAAGTTTTTGAAGAGTTAACGTTTTGAATTTTGGAATCAGCAGGGACTGATTCAGTGTGGACAGGTCTAAAATGGTATATCAAAAACATTCCTCTCTGGAAACCAGAACAGCCTGGGGTAAAAACCCTTTCCCTTTGTATGTTCTGGAGCTTGTTCCACTAAGCCCTTGAAGCACAATATCTGAATTTGTGAAAGAGCCTCTGTCCTGTGGCTTGGGTGGAATTGTCTGAATAGACAGAATAATTTAATGGCTATTTGAAACTGAGTATGTAGACATTCGAAATAATGCTTAAAACACCTGTCTGAAGTGATGAGGGAACAATGTTCCTTGAACAGGGACAGTCTTCCTCCTAGTCTTGTGGGGAGAGAGGACGGGATGCAAACAGACTGGGATGAATAAGTCATTGTTTCTCTCTGCCAGGGGCTTGTGGTCTAGAGCTGTCTTGCCTGGAAGTGTCTGTCAGAGGTCCACTGCCTGGGTCTTTGTAGTTGCTTCTGCCTTTGTGTCCTTTCCCATTGGGGTTTCCTCTGACTGTTTTTGGATTGTGAGAGAATGGACCAATAGTTAGTGGAACAGATCCTACTAAATGTAGGGGGCTGAAACTGAAGTCTAACAGTTTGCATAGATTTAGCTTTGTCTTCCTTTAAGTACAAGCCTCGGCTTTGGGTCCAAAGAGGAAATCCTTGTCCAAAGGGGCATCCAAAAGATTTGACTTGATATGCTCAGGGAGATAATGTTCCCTTAGCCGTGCATGAACAGAACCCGTGGCTGAAGCCCAGCTGGAAGTCTCCACAGCATCATAGCCACAGTGCAAGGAATGCCTTGCTACTTGAGAGAGAGAGAGTGACAGAGGTCTGGTAAACTCTTTCAAAAGGTTCTTGTCCTCAGTGGTAGTAATTTTTTTTGCTTCAACTGATCCAGAATGGTCTGCTGGTATTTTATCATGTGGAATTAACAGTTAAGGATCCTCAGTGTTAGGTGGCAGTGGTGTAAACTTTTTTGCAAAATTTATCTCCAGCCCCACTGTCCATCAGTTTTTATTTTTTGAGGAACTAGCACTAGCTGCTTTGGGTCATGGGGTGACGACCTCTGCATCAACAGAAGGGTTCTTAAAACGATGTTTATGGGAGTCCAGAACCTTATAAAGCACGTCTGTTTTTTGAGGGGCTGGAGAACGAGAAACGATCAGGACTCAAAACAGAAATCCAAGAAAACTTCCTCTACAATCTCAAACAGGAGGAACGGCAAGAGGCTTGTGCTCTGACATGTCAAGGAATTCCCTAATCATCTTCTTGGATTGCGGACAATACTGGGCTCCCCAATGAAAGTGTTCCCTCATAACATGAAGAATTTCTCCAAAAGTAATGCTGTCAGGGGGAGACACAGAAGCCAGTTTTTTCCAGAATCTGAATCCTCAAAAACTGCCTCCTCCTGGTCAGAATCCTCAGCAGATTCCAAAGGATGACAAAGAAAGTACAGTTTTGTACCTACCATAAATGTAGATGTCCGATAGGTATGCATCTGCAGTCATAACATATGGGTTTGTCCTGCCTCAGGCAGCCCTTCGGTCGGCCGGATTCCAAAGTCTGGGTCTGGCCTCGGCTGATGTCGCACTTCACCCGACGTCAGAGCTTCTGGGGTATAAAGGCATCAGCCGACGCCATTTTCCTCCGTGTTTCTTGCCCCAGATGCCAGGTGCCCTCTAGGAAGGCTAAATTTGGATAAATGTAGAAAATTCCAAACAGTAGTAAGCAAAATATATATATACATATATACATACAAAACAAATACACCATAATAGATTCCCCCAGCTAGCTAAAAGAGGGGTAAGCACCCTAGGAATACCACAGAGGGGAAGGAGGGTGGGTAATCCTGACTGCAGATGCATACCTATCGGACATCTACATTTATGGTAGGTACAAAACTGTACTATGTCCTTCAAGGATGCATCTGCAGTCATAACATATGGGTAGAATACCATAGCCAAACTGGGGGAGGAGGTACTAAGATAATGATGGTGTAGTCAAGATCCCCTGTAAAACTGCAGTTGCAAAACCTGCTCGGGATCTGGAGTATAAAGGAAGATTATAATGCTTGGCAAATGTATGCACGGAGCTCCAAGTAGCAGCTTCTAAAATGTCTTTGGTAGCCACTCCTCGTAGGAAAGCTGTAGTGGTGGCTGTGGCTCTTGTGGAGTGAGGCCTGATATTTTCAGGAGTTGTCTTTCCATGAAAAGAGTAGCAGAATCGAATGCAATTTCCTATCCGTTTTGAAATTGCTTTTCCTTGCACTCCAGTTGCATATGCTACCAGAAGCTGGTCAGTTTTTCTGCTGGTTTTAGTTCTGTCCAGATAGTAGAGTAGTTGTCTGTGTACATCAAGGTGTGCAATAGTTTTTCCCCCCTGTTCTGTGGGTTAGGGAAGAACGTAGGTAAATGAATAGCTTGGTTCAAGGATACCCTGGATACCACCTTTGGCATGAAAGTAGGATTGGTTCTCAGAGACACTCTATCCTGGTGAAAGATAAGGAAAGGCTGCACTGCCATTAATGCCTGTAACTCGGATACCCTTCTTGCTGAAGTGATTGCTAGAAGGAAAGCAGTTTTCCAAGATAAGAACTGTAGGTCTGCTGATGCTGCTGGTTCAAAAGGGGGAAGTGTTAATTTTTCCAGCACAAAATTGAGATCCCATGCAGGCAGAGGTGGTTTCCTTGGAGGTTTTACATTTTTGATCCCTCTTAAAAATTGTCTGAGGAGAGGGTGAGAGAAGATAGGAGGATCCATGTTGTACTCTGCTGAAATTGCTGAAGCATGAATCTTAATGGAAGAATAGGACAGGCCATTGTGGAACAGTTCTGCTAAGTATTCTAGGATGTGTGCTAGGTTTGCCAGTGTGACATTTGTACCCTTTGATGCACTCCAAATGAGGAATCTCTTCCATTTAGCTGAGTATGTTTTTCTTGTGGAGGGTCTGCCAGCCGCCAGGATAATGTCCTTGACCCTCTAAGATAAAACAGTTTGGTTTTGTTTTATGTAATTTTCCAGGCAGTTAGCTGCAGCGTTTTCAAGTTTGGATGCAGGGTCTTGTAGTTGTTCTGTGTTAGAAGTAAAGGCCATAGGGGTAGAGGCCATGAGTTCGTCCGAGACATGCTTCTCAGTAGCGGATACCAATGCTGCCTTGGCCAGTCTGGAGCTATCAGAATCACCTTTGGCTGTTCCTCCCTGATCTTCAGTAGAACTTTGTACATCAATGGGAGAGGTGGAAAGGCATAAACTGTCAGGGCCTTCCAGCTGAAAGAAAGGGAGTCCACCCTCAAGGCTTGTGGGTGGTATTCTCTTGAGCAGAATTTCTTCAGTTGGTGGTTGAGTGGGGAGGCGAACAGGTCTATCTCTGGCATTCCCCATTTCTTTGTTATGTTTTGAAGATGTCTGGATGCAGCATCCATTCGTGAGCATCCGTGGTAGTTCTGCTTAAGCTGTCTGCTAGTGAATTCTCTTTTCCTGGTACAATTTGGCCTGCAGTTGAATGTTGAGATTCAGGCCTAGGTTCCACAGGTCCATTGCCATCCGGCATAGAGGGTAGGAATGCGTGCCTCCCTGTTTGTTGATGTACCACATGACTGTGGTATTGTCTGTCCTTATCAGCAGATGTCCTTGCTGGAGGAATGATTTGAATGCCTCGATTGCATGCTTCACTGCCAGCATCTCCTTTAGATTTATGTGTAGATTCAGCTGGTCTTGAGACCATATGCCTTGGATACACTTGTCTTCCATGTGTGCCCCCCAGCCTAGGTCTGAGGCGTCCGTGGTGATGGTCTGCCTTGGTTGTGGTTTGTGGAAAGGCAACCCTCTGTTGGTCTGGCAGGCCTGAGCCCACCACAGGAATTCTTTTTTCAGGCATGGAATGATTGGTATCATGGTTTCTAGACTGTGTCTGTCTTGAGACCATACATTCCTTAGGTACCATTGTAATTTTCTCATATGCAGCCTGGCATGCGGGATCAAGATTATGCAAGATGCCATGTAACCCAGGGCCTGCAGGACTTTCCTTGCAGTAAGCTGAGTTTGTCTGGTCAAAGCCATGAAGTAGACTGGGAGTTGCTTTTGTTTTTCTTCTGTGAGAAAAGCCATTTGAGTTAGTGTCCAGATCTGCACCCAAAAATGTTATCCTTTGGGATGGCACTAGTCTTGACTTCTGGATGTTGACTGTGTATCCCAAGGCTTGTAACAGTTGTATGACATAGGCCAAATCCTTTATTATTTTTGCCTTGTTGTCCGCTTGTATTAGGCAGTCGTCCATGTATGGGTAGATCTGAATTCTCTGAAGCCTGCAATGTGCAATTACTGATGCCAGGCATTTCGTGAATACTCTGGGCGCAGTAGATAAGCCAAAGGGCAATGCTGAGAATTGATAATGCTCTGATCCTGCAAGAAATCTGAGGTGTCTTCTGCAATCTGGTCGTATAGGGACGTGCAGGTATGTCTCCTTGAGATCTAGAGTCACCAGCCAAGACTCCTTGCCCAACATGGGAAGAAGTTGCTGTAGGGTCAGCATCTTGAATTTTGGTACAATGAGATATGTGTTTAGTGCGGACAAGTCGAGAATAGGCCTCCATTGAGTTTCTTTTCTTGGTACAAGGAATAGTCTGGAGTAAAATCCTTGGCCTTGTTCTATAGATGGTACCCTTTCTATTGCTCTCATTCTTAGTAAGTTGATTTGTTTTAGAGCCTCTGGTTTCTGGCTTGGTGGAAGGTTTGGCATTCCTCTCTTTTTTGGTAAAGTGTGGAAGTGAAACCTGTAGCCTTTGTCTATTGTTTGCAATGTCCATTTGTCTCCTGTAATGCAATGCCAGTTTTTCGAAAATAAAGCTAACTTTTCGCCCAAGGGTGCTTCCAGTTGCTCCCTGGTAGGCGGAATCAGAGCCAAGTCATTGTGTATGTCCTGTGGAAGTGGTTGTAGTCGCAGCTGTGGCGGTACTCCTCTGGTTGGCAGGTTGCCACTGACTACCCCTGTAGGCACCCCTTGATTGACCTCTGCCTCTTGGGCGTCTATTCCTGCCCCTCTGTGCTCTGGAGGTGTCTGGAAAGGACCAATTCTTTGAAGGCCAGTTTCTGCTGAACCTTGGAGGTTGGACCTGCAGAAAATCCTTGACTGTTTGCACAGATTTAGCTTTTTCTTCCACTTTCTTTAGAATCTCCTGTGCAGGGGAGCCAAATAAACTTTGTTTCTCCATAGGGGCATCTAGGAGTTTAGACTTGACATGGTCTGGCAAGGATTGCTCTTTAGCCAGACATGCCTTATCACTGCTCCAGTCATAGCTGATCTAAATGAAGCCTCCAGTGCATCATAGCCACATTTTAAGAAATGATTACTGACCTGCTGAGAGTTGTGTAACAAATCCTGAAGGGACTTACGGTCTAAAGGTTCAGGAGAGGAAAGCTTTTTATTCAGCTGATCTAACAAAAATTCCTGGTACTGTATCATATGGAATTGACAGTTTAAAGCCCTGGCAGAAAGAGTAGCAGATGTATAAACCTTTTTTCCCCATCTCTCTAATGCTCTTGACTCTCTTTCAGAGGGTAGGGGGTTTTTGGCAGTGGCAGCTGCAACACCCTTTGGGCCCTGTGAAATAGTTTCTGGGTCTGCAGCATGGGCCTTATACAAGTGGAAGTGAGAATCTGGGACCCTGTAATATCTGTCAGGTTTGGCAGGGGCCGGGGGAAGAGAATCAGGGGCAGAACTGACATCATTGCATGCATCATCAATAACTGATAGTACAGGTGGTATGGCTAGAGGCCTATGCTGTGGTAAGTGTAAAAAGGTCCTTAGCCTTTTCCTAGAATCAGAAAAATCCTGACCCTGCCATTGAAAGTGTTCCCTCATTGAGTGCAAAGTCTCCCCAAAGGAAAATTCTTCGGGGCAGAAGGAATTGAGTCTTCTGCATCCGAATCCTCATAAGGTGAGTATGGTCCTTCCTGATGGTCTGATAAATCAGATCCATCCGAGGAATAATCAGAGGAGACAGGTTCAGGGGGTTCAGTCCTAGGCCTTTTGTCAGGAGGAGGTTGTGAGGCCCTGTCTGGGTGAGGTTGGGATCCCCTAATCAGAGATATAAGGTCCTCAGCAAGGCTGAGAATCTGAGAACTTGAGGAAGGTCTCAGAGGAAGATTTTGTTGGTAAGGCCTTGGAAATTTTAGCTGCTTTAGCCCTGGAGAAGGCCTTAATAGACATAGAAGCAGGGGACCTAGCTGCCCCACGTGCAGGAGTAGAAATGTCCAACGGAATGGTGTCGGACAATTCTTGTGCGCCTGTTTCTTCGGTAGGAATTTCTGTAGCCGACTCAGCCGAGGCCTCTCTAGCCTCGGTTGTCAGAGGCATGTTTTCGGCAGAAGGAAGAACCGAGGACTCTGTTTCAGCCGAAACCGAGACACTCGCGTTAGGCCTAACTGTGGTTTCAGCCAAAACCGATGGCCGCGAGTGTCGGTCCTTTTCCTTGCGTTTTTTGGCTAAATGTGTAGTCGGAGTCTCCGACGGCATTTTATATGCAAAAGCGGATCCAAAAAACTCTTCTGCAAACTCCGACCGACGTCTAAGTGTCCGTCGGTTGAAGGAAGCACAGGCTAAACAAGCTGATACATCGTGGTCTGGGCCTAAGCAAGGAAGGCAGTAAGAGTGGAAATCCTTATGAGGTATTTGTTTCCCACAAGTTAAACAATTATTTACTTTGTCTGACATCGGCTGAGGAAAGAAAGAGTCCCCAACGGGGTACTTAGCTTTTTTAGAAGTATTCGGTAGCTGAAATCTCTGGATCTGGCAGACCGGCACTTGCGGGCACCGCGCGGCAAGAAAGACTGAGGAAAATGGCGTCGGCTGATGCCTTTATACCCCAGAAGCTCTGACGTCAGGTGAAGTGCGACATCAGCCGAGGCCAGACCCAGACTTTGGAATCCGGCCGACCGAAGGGCTGCCTGAGGCAGGACAACCCATATGTTATGACTGCAGATGCATCCTTGAAGGACATCTTCGGGGTGATCGGGGGGACCCTTCCTCTTCAAAATATAAAAATCTGTCTCTTCAGTGAGAAACTCCTGTGGGGGAGTCCATGCGCCTTCTTTCGCATATATGCTTTGGAGCAGCCATTGCTGAGGAGTGCTCCAGCAAGGACTCTTAAGACAGATGAGGGCCCTTGGATTGGGCTGCATTAAGGTTAGATGGAACAGACTGTCCTGATGGGACAGTAATACCTCAACCACGACCCAAGGGCTTTCAGTGGGGGATGAGCAGAGCTGAGAGCATTAAGTGAAGCCTGGTTAGCAGTGAGACACGAGTAATTTCTCTCATGTCTTGAAAGCCAAAGCTGAGATGAAATCCAAAAACAAACGAGGAGGAGCCAGGGCATCCAGGTTGGTCTCAGAATCCCAACTGACTGAGCTCGAACGTCAGAGACAAGCTATCTAGCATAGACGCTCCAAGGGGAAGAGATTGCTCCATCACCTTTGGGGTCAATCCCCTAACCCCAGATCAGGTACCAATGCTTTGGCTCAGTGATCCTTGTGGATCAGATGCACTTGGAACCAGTCAGATCAAAGATGACCCTGGAGTAGAAAACTACTAAGTCTTTGGATCTGATGAGGACAACCCCTGGATGAAACTCGGATCCACAGTCCCCAAACCTGTAGGGCAGTATGGGGTAGGAGTAACTACTGGTAGAGGGAAGTTTCAAGACTCTGTCTGACAGGGGTCATGAGAACCCCAAAGTCAGTTTGGGTCCTGATATTTCCTCATCAAACTATACAAGTCTGCTTCTGTGAGGTTGCTGGTAGACTGGTCCAACCGGATGGATGATATGGATCAAGGCCTGGAGAAGAGGTGCATCACCTTTTCCTGTATGAAGGGAGAACCAAGTCTTGGGATACCAGCTCTCAAGAGAATCTTTGCTCAGTATAAGGAAAAGGATAATGCCCATTTACGCATGTCTTTCGAACGCCCAACCAACCGCGGGGAGGACATGCAGACTCCACACAGAAGGCACTCCCCATACTCCAGCCTAGAATCGAACGGGAGAACCTCTTGCTGTGAGGCAACAATGCTACCGCTGCACCACCGTTTCACAGAATAACCTAGCTTAATATGGCTTAATACAAACTGTTCACAAATCATCTTAAAGCCTTTTTGAACTCCAGAAGTAAAGTTTGATGGAAAAATGCCCATCCCCTGAAATTAGACAAGTTTTTATCACTCAGAAACCTGAGCAAAAACATATCAGAAAACAAAGCTAGCTTCCTTCTCAATTTAAAGTGAAGCAATAACTAGCCAGAAAAAAATTCGAAACCTTATTATTGGCCTTACATGCAACATCCTTCCACATTAAGACTCCATTCCCACTTTCTCTGGTGATCTTAGTACAGGCATCCTTAAGAAATTCCCTGCCATCTCTTCAAGCACTACAAATGCATGTGCCAGTCCTCAAACCTGAACCCGTCTCCATTCACCCCAACTTTCTAGGCAAAATCTTTGAAAAACTAGACTTCACCCAGCTTATCAGAATACACCTAAAATTCAGCATCTTTTTCCTATTAACATGACTTCCAGGCTGGCAATGGTACCTTGACAGCCTCATACAACCCTCACTGATGATATCCTCATTAAAAGTAATATAGCACTTAAAATGTACTACCTTCACTGACTTAACAAAATCCTTTGACTTGGTAGGGTGTAAAATACTATTAATTTTTTTTTTTTTTTTTTTTTTTTTTTTTTTTTTACATTCAGCCACAACTCTCTTCTATGGTTCAGAAACCTCCTAAACAAGAAACTAAAATCTGAACTGGATCCTTTTCCTCTCCTTTCTCACCCTTGCTCAAAGTACCTCAAAGATCCACCTAATACCCTCTTTTCATCCTAATGGGATCTCACACAGTTCAATATTTGATATTTAGATGACACTCCTCTACAGAGCAAGTCTTTCCACCACGCCATCAAAACAGAACTTGAAGATCTTTCCCTTCAACTGGCTACGCAAAATTAAACTTGCTCTCAATACCGAGAGGCCAAAAATCCATGATCTTTCGTACCCAACTAAAACCTTCCACTGTCTTAAACAAATGGACCATTCTGCTTAGCAACAGACTACAGTTAGATGCAAATCACTTCAAATACTGAAGCATCTGGCTTGACTAAAATCTAAACTTTTTATCATCTCTCTACGATCAAACCAAAAGTCAAATTCCATACTTTACTGTTTCAAAGCTCTCCCACTTAACCTCTCCTGCTGACACAGCAGCTATAAGCAAATGGATTCTGATGGCACAAATAAAATTGCTTGTAAGAAAAATCAGACCTCCGTCCAATCTACCTGTCGATTCATCTTCAAAGCCCCCCCCCCCAAAAGGGATCGTAGCTATGCCCTTCAAAAGACAAATTGGCTTCCAGTTAAAGATGCACTCTACTCCTATCCTCCCTCACCAATAAGCTATTAAAGCTTCAGACCTTTCCCTTTTTTGCTAACAGAGATACACTAACCATAACCTAAGATCTCATCCTTGTCCATACCTCACAAACTCCAGACAAAGTATACAATAAGTGGGGACAAAGGCCCAAAAACAGGCACAGACTAAGTATTGCTATAATAAACACACAAAGTTGTCAAGAAAGGATTTGTGTTAACATGCACTTTCTAAATTTTATGACGTCAGAAACTAAAATACATGTCAGTATTTACGAACACTAATCCTTGTTTTTTTGCCAGAAAATAAGAAAATGAATGAGGAAAACTTCAAAAATAAAAGACAAATATGAACCTTCTTTGAAAATCTAGACAGGTGAAAAGTATACATGAAACCCCTCCAAACTTACCCCCAGAGATTGATGTAATTGTACAGACCGCAGTTTCTTATTCCCACACACATCTGTGAATCTGTCCCACTGAAGATACAATCAGTACCTTAACAACAAGCCTCCTATAGTCAGCCTAAAAACATATTTGAACTGCGAAGCCTCAAGTGCTATACAGTAGGTACCATAATCTAAATCCATTCCCATACCTCTAGCATTTTGCTTTCTTCATGCCAGCCTAGCAGTCTGCAACAGTATTAATGCTGTGAGCTGTAGTTCTTGTGGTATGAAGCTTTGAGCCCCTTAAGCCCTCATCTGCCTATTGTGTGACCTAGAGCAAGTCATGGGCTAGGCTTCTCAATGGTCCTCATGACTGCAAGGGTTCCTCTTATATTAGCAAATGCTTAAAATAGCGAACGCTGTTTAATCGACCCTGTTTACTCGAAATGGTGAAATCCTGAAAGCACAGAACAGCGATTTTTCCCCCAGGAAAAAAAAAACATCACTCTGCCATTTTCGGGACTTTGCCATTTCCTCCACTGTGGTGCGATCTCGGATTTGGTATATTTAAGTGGTGGGGGGTGTGAGGGGTGAAGTCCCCTCTTTATTTTGTGGGTTTTTTTAAGTGTTTTTTTTTTTTTTACAGATCAGCGATTTTTTTTCCTGGGGGGGGGGGGAATCGCTGCACCATGTGTTCGGCATTTTGATGTTTCATCATATTACAGTCGATAATACAGTGTTCGCTATTTTAAGCATTTGCTAATATAATACAGACCCGACTGCAAGCCTAGTAACTACATATGAACCCACACTTACTCTACAAGTCAGTCGCCTCAACCATCCCCTTCTCTCAAACTTCTCAACTTTGTCTCTTCTTTCTACCTTCAAAGCAAGCAATTCCTAACTGATGACTCCAAGGCTGCTACTGCCAGCACCCACCTGCTCTCTACACTCCTCTACACCTCACCCATATTCAGCAATTTAAGAAAAACAGATATGAATAAACTAGAAACCTGTTATAATAAAAGAGCAAACTTTGCTACAGATTCTACATATAGAGCTCACCACATCCCTGGCTCGAACTATCCAATCACTTACACTATACCCAACTCAATGTCCCACAGAATACTACAACAGCCTGATAAGACCCCTACCCTACAAGGCATATTGCAACTGTATTCCAAAAATCATGTACTGCGTTCCACCTATAAATCACTGCTTTAAATACCTAAAGGCAATAAAACTGCAGGCAAATCACTTTACTCATATCGCATAGCCAAACTGAAATACTCTCCCAGTTGGACTCTCTCTAATTGTAGCCAGAATCTACTGGGATTCAGGACTGATGGTATGGACACAGATTTAACCTCATATGTATATCCTAATCTGTCCTTACTATCAGGTCTACAACAAACACTGCCCACTTCAAAAATAAAAAAATACTCAAACTACTTGTACAATAATTGGTTATTCCCATGCTCCGGACCTGACTAGCTACCCTTGATCTGCTTTTTCCCTTCTCCATATTACTCCAGTCTCATCTTTCCTTTAACTTCATCTTACTGACTTAACAAGGCTCATTCTATTTCTCCAGTGCTCGTTTTAACTAATTCTGTGGCCACTCTACTCCAGCCACATCAGTTTCATCTTTCCAAACTCATGTAACATGGAATGTAAAGTTCAGTTACTCACCAATTAAGTAATAAATATGTTAAGTTCATGAAATGTGAAAAAACTTTTTCCAACTACATATTTTTCAGCCCCCTGCATATTATTGTAATATTATTACCTATGTAAGATTTGTTGCTGTTTGCATTTTCTTTGGCATCTGTCTAACTTGGTACTTTCACCTCTCTGCTTACAACTGATTCGTTATTATCTATGCAAGATTTGATATTATTTTGTATTTTCTTTGGCAACGGTCTAACTAGTTTTGAGCTATATGTGGAGCTTTTGTACCTGGCCCTCTGCTGAAAATGGGTCTTAAGCCCAGTTAGACTTTGCAGGTATACAAGTGTCAAATTAAATATTACTGTACATATCCAACAGCTGCACTTGACACAGTTATTTAACTACAGTTTAAATGCTGACAGTTGTAGAAAGTTACAGTTCTTTTTACTTTGTCATACTTTTTAGCTGCACTGCTGACTGCTTGCTTGTAAAACATGTTTCAGTATTCATAACTTTGTAAGCATACATTTGAAAATGTAAACTATCTTCTGCTAATAGTACTCTCTGGGTGAAGCCTGATAAATGGTGTACTGTGGATCACTCTCCTCTCCTGCCCTGGTTAACAAATGAAAATAAAATAAAATAAGAAAAAACTGCCCAAGTCACCATACTGCTCAGCAGGCCTTTTCTCAAGCTTACCATTAAAGAAAATGCCCTTCTATGCACAGATAGTCTCAGCAGCACGGAAATGCTTGCCCAATAAGGTGAAGAACGGCTTCATACTCACAATATTTCGTCTACAGCTACTATAACAAATATACGTTTTCAAATGCAACTGCTATCAAGATAAGTTTTCAAATGCAACGGCTAAACACAGAAGGTCTTTGGCTAACTAAATTTACAGATGACTGCAAACTAGGAGCCATAATCGAAACTCCTAACGAAGTGGAAATCCTACAAAAGGGCCTCAACTGATACAGATGCCTGGTGTTAAAGCCATGGTCTCAAGCTCAATGCCAAAAAGTGCATTGTCATCCCCTTTGGTAAAAACTCTGTACCCATGAACTACCACATAGGCGGCAGTCTACTTAACACCAAAAGTGTGATGAGACCTTGGGACACAGGTGGACAGTACTCTCCTTTGATAATCACATCGCCACAGTGGTCAGGAAATCATTCTACATGGCACACCATCACAAAAGGTTTCTCATCCAGAAAAAAAGAGGTAATTGTTCCCCTCTACTCATCACTCAGACCCCATTAGAGTACAACGCCCTTTTTGGTATGTACCTCACAAGACATCTACAACAACTGGAAAGGCCGCAAAAATACCTCACAAAGAGGATTACTGGCCTCAGATGCCTTATGCAGACCGACTCAAAAAACTCCAGCTTTACTCCGTCGCATATTGCCTACTCAGAGGCGATCTCTGACTAACATACAAAGCTATGTCAAACCCAGAGCTGTTGGACATGCTCTACTTAAAGAAATCCTAATCCCTCCAAGCTACACCCTCTAGGGACCTAAACCTCGTCACCACAATAAACAGAACATGCTGGAGGGATAGATTCCTGTCCCAGAGACTTCCCATACTCTGGAACAGACTACCTATGTCAAACAGAGCTCCTCATTAGCACTCTTCAAGAAAAATCTTGATGATTAGATGGGTAATAGGAAATTCACTCCTGGAATCACTTCTGTGGTTTTGCTTGACAGGGGCACAGGAAAATAATTTTCTTGGGTGGTGAAAGCCAGAGTACCTTTTTGACTAGGCTTGTAAAGGCCCTAGGGCCAATAGCCTAGTACCTACCTATGAACCTATGCTATCAATATAATGGTTTAAATTAGTGTATGCAAATACACTAACTGCATCCAGTAAATACTCAGTACTTCATATACCCATTTACTCAGCTAATTTTATATCTGTAGATACTTGGTCAGACTATAAAAAATATGCTTACTCTGCACTAATCTTACAATTTCCATGTCTAGTAAGCATCATTAATCTCTTCTGCATAATTCTTACAAAATGAATGAATACTAAGAAAGTACAGTTGTGCATGTTGAACTTACCATAACAGTAGATGATCAAGTGATCACAGCTGCAGTAGCCTTAGCTATACGAGTTGTATCCTACCAAGGATTTAACAGCCAGACAGCATCCAAAGTTCAGGGTACCTTCCACATGCCCAAGCTGTCAGGCAACTCGAGCACAGCTGACTCAAGACAAGTTTGGGCGTGAAACCCTTCAGAGCTTCCTGTCAAAGAGACAGGGAGGCTTAGCCCTGAAAGAACAAGGTTAGGAACAGCAAAAATAAATATCCACACCCTGGCATAAAAAATGAAACAAAAACCATGGGTGATAGAGGGAGGGAGTGGCTACTGCAGCAATGACCTTTCCAACATCTATTATGGTAAGTTTACTTACATAACTATACTGTGTTCATCATTTTGATCACTGCTGCAGTAGCCTTAACTAAATGGCTACAGTAACCTAGCTAACTACATTTGGGAAGCAGAACAGCAGTCCAGGAGCCCTGGGAGAATGGCCCTATCAAAGCTTGATCTGGACCTAGGGAAGGAATCAAGCTTATAGTATTTTGTAAAAGAATGTACAGAGGGCCAAGTATCAGTTGGGAGAATACTTCTAGAATCAAAACCTTTACAAAAATGCCACAGATAAAGCCAAGGACCTGGTAGAATGTGCCTTGACCCGTGCCTAGGATAGTTTGTTATGGTGAGTACAGTAAAAAGTCGTGTCTTTCGGCTTTCCCCAGTTAGGGGTCGCCACAGTGGAACTCCGGTCCGCTAATGATTGGTAGTTGATTTTTACGTGCCGAGTTACCAGCCCTGATGCACAACCGTCAACGAAGGTACACCCATTCATGCATGTCTCCACGCAGAAGACGCTCTAGCTGAGAATCGAACCGGACAGCGTCTTACTGTGAGGCGAAACGTACAAGCCTTAAATAACCATTGGAAATAATCTGTTTTGACATAAACTGTCCTTTCTTACCTTCAAAAGAAATTAAATGCTATAAAAGATTTAGTTCTGTTTGGATAGTACCCCAGCTGTCTGAGGACATCCAAGGTACAGAATGTATTTTCTACATCATTATTTCGTTCAGAAAAGAAAATGGGGACATGGATGGTTTGGCTTAAAGTAAACTTGAATACCAATTTAAGCATAAAAGAAATAAGTCTCAAAGAAACTCTGTCTCTATGGAAAATATGAAAGCACTGACTCACCATAACAGCTTGCAACTCAGACACCCTTCTTGCACAGGTCAGAGCAATCAGTAAAACTGTTTCCAGTTAAAAACCTCAAGTCAGCCAGGTTATCAGGTTCACATATAGCAAGCGTAAGCTTCTTTAACACAAGATTAGGATCCTATGGAGGAGCCACCACCGTTTGTTGTGGAAGGCTCTCATGCAAAACCCCTTTCAAGAACATTCTGACATGAGACTGCCTTGAAAGAAGAGGATCCATGGGCAAATATGCTGAAATGCCTGATAAATGCACCTTAACAGAGGAATAAGAAAGGCCTTAGGAGAGTAACACAAATATTCTAAAGCCAGAAAACAACTAGCCCTGAATGGGTGCTGGTTACGTTGCTGGCACCAACCAAAAAACTTTTTCCATTTGCTGATAAATGATATTCTAGTAGCAGGCTTTCTTGCCTTAAATAGTACCTACTCTACACCCTCACCAAACATTTTCCTAAAAGTATTTAGAACCTTATGATAGGGTGGCCGCGGTGGTGCAGTGGTTAGCGTTGCTGCCTCACAGTAAGAGATTCTCCACTTCGATCCTCAGCTGGGGTGCCTTCAGTGCAGAGTCTGCATGTCCTCCTTGTGGTTGTGTGGGTTTCCTCCGGGTGCTCCGTTTCCTTCCACATCCCAAAGACATGCTGTAGGTGGACTGGACACTAAATTGGGAACTACAACAAGGACCCCTTGCACGGACGGCAACTGCACGGCACTAGAGAACAAATAAAACCACAAAAACACAGCCAAGCTATATCCTGAGCTAACACGGCAAGTCTGCAAAGGGGTACAACACGATTCCTCCCTTGGTTGTTCAAGTGCCACGACTGTGGGATTGTCTGTCACCACATCAAGAGGACCTGGGGATCAAAAAAGGTTCAGTGAGTTGATTGCATTGATCAGAGCAAGCATCTCCTTGATACTGTGCCTGTCCTTGATTACCCACAACCCCTGCATCTTTATCCCTCCTGAAACTGCTACCCAAGCAAAGTCTGAGGTGTCTGTGGTGACTAATTTGGAGCAGGGAGGTAGGAGGGGAAACCTGAATTTAAGGATACCTATTGTCACCACAAAATGATTTCTCTGGCAAACCCCAGCAGTGTTGGTGCTGGGACCAAATAGATTTCAGATACCTCTGTATCTTTCTAATGTGAAGTCTAGTCAGGGGTAGCATGAGAATCAAAGATGCAATGACATCCAAAATCCTGAGGTTTTCACTCAAGATGAATCAAAGTCTAAGTGGAAAAAATACATCTATTTATTTTCCTGTGGAAGAAAAGTTCTTTGAACTGTGGTGTCCCACTGATATCTCAGAAACGCAATCTTTTGAGAAGTTAAGAAAGACTTTCAAGTATTCTTTTAGAATCCCAGCTTGTGTAAGAGATTGGTCACCCAAGAGAGAAACACTTCGAAAAAAGACACTGCAAATATAAGCAAGTTGTCTAAACATGGAAAAAAGTGGATAACCTGCAGCCTGCAATGAGCTATAACTGACAGCTTGACACAATGAACACTCTTTCTGCAGTGGATATTCCAAAGGGTAAGGCAGAGAACTGATAATGTGCTCTAGGCACAACAAAACTTAAATTCCTTAACTGTGGATGAATAAAAAGTATGGACAAGCATCTTTTAAATCTAGTGATACCAGGAAACTTGAATGAGGAAGACAAGATAGGCCGTGAAGTGACATCATTTTGAATTTGGACAGAATCACAAACCGGTTAAGGAAAAAGATTCAGAAAGAGGTCTCCAAGCATCCTTTCTTTGGCACTAAAAACATGACTAAATTTTATAACACGCCTCCCACATGGGAACGGGGAACTGGCTTTGAGTTTTGGGACAGCATGTGATGGACAGGAGTAAACAAAAAAAGCCTGGTCTGAGGATGAGAAATTACTCTCTAGAAAGGATGAATTTCCTCTCATTGCCATTTGTAACCTCAATGAATGACCTTCAGAACCGATTTGTCTGAAACTATATGGAACCAAACAGAAAAATGGAAATTCAGACCTTCTGGAAGGAAAAAAGAAAGGGGCTGCCAGAGTGGGAGAAGGGAAAAAAGTCTCAAATGGTCATTCTGACTTGTGTGACTGTCCCTGATTTTGGGAGTTTACAAAAATTCGTCTTGGCATTCCCTCTTAAATGTTTGTTTACCTGTATTTTGTTGAGATTGTATTCTGTTTTTTACCAAAACTGGATGAGGCAGAGAATCCCTTGGAAAATTTGGTAGAGGTGGGCTGAAAAATCTTAGTGATTCCCTGTATCAAGCTTAGCCCTTACATCACTTCTGGATCACATTTGCAGCAGAGGACCCAAAAACTAAATCTCTACACATGGGATAATTTAAAATCTCATTTTTATCATCTGGAAGTTTCTGAGAACACAGCCAAACAAGCCTTCTCAAATGGCCATAGCCCATGAAGAAGTATCAACATAGTCATTACAGTCCTTGAAGTATTAGAGTCATACACACACTGTATACAATGAGTACTAATAGCAGATGAAATTAAATGGTTTAAAACTAGAAGTTATGTACTCACCATAACATTCGATGTATGTGGTCCATCTCGCCTCACATTCTTACTCACGGGTACTCGGCTCCGACTCGGCCACCTTTATTTTACTAGCACAAAGTCTCTAATTGGCTGGGCTAAACTGGTATCCCATGTTTCACTGCTCCAAAGCCCCAGATCTAGTTTGCAGCAATCCACGGTCACACCTCATGCACAATCCAGGAAGGTAGAACACTATACAGGGAAGTAAAGAAAAAACAACCAACATTGAAGGGTACTCAAGACCAATTATCGCCTCCAAATCCTCTAGAAGGGGGCAGATAGAAGGGTACGTAAAAATGTGAGGCGAGATTGGACCACATACATCGAACATTATGGTGAGTACATAACTTCTAGATGTTATGTGGTCCAATCTCGCCTACATTCTTACTCACTGGACAGCGTCCCCAGCACCTCTATCCTAGGAGGCTCAAAGGAAGATACTCCTGAGAACTGTGGAACCAAAAGAAGCCCGGCCCCTAGAAGCCACATCTAGTTTGTAATGAGTAATAAAGGTGTGAGGAGAAGCCCACGTGGCCGCAGCACAAATATCATCCAAAGATAGCCTAGCATGGTAAGCCACTGAAGCGAAAACACCCCTGGTAGAGTGAGCCTTGACGGGGAACGGTAGATTTCTGCCTGCTGACGAATAGATATAGGAAAAACAATCAGAAATCCATCTGGAAATTGTAATCTTAAAAATAGGGGAACCTGTTCTATTTTCTGAAAAGGACACAAACAGTTGGTCGGCCTTCCGGAGTTGCTTTGTCCTGTGTAAGTAGAATCGTAATTGCCTGTGCACGTCCAACTGATGAAATCTAAACTCTGCCTTATTGGAAAATTGAGGGAAGAAAACCGGCAGCTCAATAGACTGATTGATATTGAAGTAGATGTTACTTTAGGAAGAAAGGACGGATTAGGTCTCAAAGAAACCCTGTCCTTATGAAAGATTAAATACGGGGATTTGATGGACAGCGCTTGAATCTCCGACACCCGTCTGGCTGATGTGATGGCTATTAAGAAGGCAGTCTTCCAAGACAGAAACTTTAATTCACAGGTGGCAGCTAGTTCGAAAGGTGGGGAAGTCAAGGCTTGCAAAACAAAGTTTAGATCCCATGGCATGACAGGTTCTGACACCGGAGGCCGGAGTAACAAGGTGCCCTTCAAAAAGGCCTTACAGAGTTTATGGGCCATAAGTGAGGGCTCGTAAGAGGTATGAAAATTAGAAATAGCGGCCAACTGGACCTTAATGGTCATAGGAGCAGAACCCTGCTGAAATAGCATGGATAAAAAAATCCAAAACAGCAGGAATAGCGGCTGTGTAAGGGTCCAGTCCTGGGCATGAGCCCAAATAGAAAATCTTTTCCACTTGCTAGAATAAATCTTCCTGGTGGAAGACTTATGAGAAGAGGATAAAATGTGCACTACCCTCAGGTGAAAGGCGATGAAGTCTGACTAACGATGGAAGTGGAGTAGCCAGGCTGTCAACCTGAGGGTCCGCAGGGAGGGATGGAACTGTCCTGGCATGTGTCAGTAGATCTGGTACTGGGTCCAGAATCAAAGGACTGTCCACTGCGTACTGATGAAGAAAGGAGACCCAGACTTGGCGAAGCCAGTGTGGGGCAATTAGAATCATCTTGCTTCCCAAGGACATGGCTTTCTGAATCACTCTCAGTAACAGAAGAAATGGAGGGAAAGCATAGAGCAGACTGGGGGGGCCAATCGTGGACTACAGTGTGTCCCTGGGTGACTCCCCCTGTGGGGGGATCAGTGTGAAGTAGTTGCTGCATTTGGCATTGAGGGAATTGGCAAAAAGATCGCAGCAAGGCTGACCCCCACCTGCTGAAAATCTGTTCCGCAACCCGGCGGTTCAGGGACCACTCGGAAGGCATCAGAATAGCTCCGCTCAGCCTGTCTGCTATCACATTGGCCTTCCCCGGAATGTGCGTTGCCACTAGGAACCGTTAGGAAGACACTGCCCATTGCCATACTCGCATGGCCTCTCTGCACAGGGGATAAGATCTGGTTCCCCCTTGCTTGTTTAGGTACCACACAACGGACATGCTGTCTGAGTGAATTGCAATCGTTCCCAGATGAAGAGAGCTCGGAAGTGCTCGCAACGCCAGTAACACCACTCATCTCTAAAACACTGATGTGCAGATGTACCTTGTAATCTTGCCAAGTCCCTTGGACAGTCCTGCCAAGATAATGCCCCCCCCCCCAATCTGGGAGGCATCCATGGTCACCGTGGCAACAGGTGACATAGGAACAAACGATTTTCGCTCGTCCAGATTGGTGGAACGTAGCCACCAATGGAGGTCTTGTTTGCACCGATCTGTGAGTAGGATCAAGTGGGACAGAGGAAGTTCCTGAAAGGACCATTGGGCAAAGAGGAGCCACTGCAGAAGCCTCTTGTGTAATCTGGCTAGAGGCACTAACATAATGGTGGCTGCCATGGATCCCAGGAGCTGGAGAACCCATCTGGCCTGAACTTTCTTGAGGGGTAATAATACGAGAACCTGACTCTGCAACACTCCTATCCTTTCTTGGGGCAGGAACACTCGCATTTGAACAGGGTCTAGCTCTGCACCTATATATGTGACACGCTGTGAGGGCAGCAAGGCAGACTTTCCCCAGTTCAAGGTAATTCCTAGTCGTTGAGAGGGTAATGGTAATTTCCCTGGCTCGAATGAGAAGATGTCTGGTGGGGGCGGTGAGGAGCCAGTCGTCCAGGTATGGAAACCCTTGGAATCCTTGATGTCTCAGGTGAGCTGTCACCACCGCCAAACATTTGGTGAACACCCTGGGGGCTGTGGTGAGACCAAAGGGCAGGGCACGAAACTGGAAATGACTGGCTCCCAGCCAGAAGCGTAAGTGACTCCTGGATGCCCTGCCCATTTTTATATGGTACGAAGCATCCTCAAGGTCGATGGAACACATCCATACTTTTTTCCCATCAACGGAAAAATGGACTGAAGGCTGACCATTCGGAACCTGGACTTCAGAATGTAGTGATTCAGTCGGCTGAGATCCAGAATGGGTCTCAGGTTTCCCTGTGTCGGCACCAAAAAGAGTCTTGAGTAAGTCCCTAATCCAATCTGGTCTGAGGGGACAGGTTGGAGGACTCCTTTTTCCAGCAGCTTTGAAATTTCTAGTGCTGCGTGATCCCTTTGACTGGGTGGAACATCTGGGATTCTCTTGACTGGAGGGGGCTCTGATATAAAGGGGATGGTATAACCTCCGGTAACTATTCGAAGTACCCATCGGTCTTGGGTGATGCTTTCCCAGGCTTCTGGATACAACGAAATGCAGCCCTCGACTGGCTCCGGAATAGCACAGTCGGGCAACACATCAGGAACAATGGTAGGAAGACCCGCGAAAGGAATCACAATCTCCAGAGTTGGGGGGGCCTCCCCTGCCCCTGGGGTGATGTCTTCCAGAAAAGCCTCCCCTCCTCTGCCTCTGGAGGGGGCCTCACCTTGAGCAGCAGGGAAAGACTTCTGTGATTTTTTGAACCACATCTTTCCTCCTCTCTGAGCCTTGGGGTAAGGCCTAGAAGGAAGGGAAAAACGGACCCCTACGGTAGACAGGGTCTTTCCCTCTTGCTCGCATCTGGTGAGGGTGTCTTTCACTTTGGTCCCAAAGAGTGAGGACACAAAGGGGGCAGTCAGTGAAGGAAGACTTGAAGGCCTCCGCGAAATGACACAAGCGCATCCAGGCTTGCCTTCTGAGAGCTACACCTGAACTAGCTGTCCTACTCACCCCTTCGGCTGCATAAGATATGAGCCTCATGGACGAATTGACAATCGAGCCAAGGGTAAATAACTGGGCATTAACTGTCTGCGCTAACGCCTCAGGAACATTACCCATTAGAGTATCTCCTAACTCTGAGGAGATCTCTCTGGAGCCGAGCAAAATGGCACAGATAATTTAGCGACCGTAGGGTAAAGGTCGCTGAAGAGAGGGTACGCTTCCTGTACCGATCCATACTCCTGGACTCCTTGTTAGGAGGATGGATGGAGGAAGAAGACTGCTACTTCCTGCTGAGTGGCCACCGCCACCACCATGTCATCTACAGAAACCCCTTTGGACAGGAAGTCTTTACCAGGGGGAGCTGAAAGAAATTTATTAGGGTGTCTGGGTACCAGTTCCACAGAGTCAGGAGTCTCCCACACCCTTCGGCAAATTAAATCTAGGAGCTCGAAGAGTGGAGACACCCAGGAGGCAGAGGGTTGAGCCCCAAAGGCCTTGAGGAATACATACTCCTCCTCAGAGTGGGGTCTTGGACGGCCAGCCGCCTCTCTGCCTCAAAATCTCCAAGATATCAGAGAAAGAGACGTCATTGAAGGATGACTTGGGGGACCCCTCTGACTCTTCGAGGTTGGTATCAGAAGTGAGGGACTCGTCCTGGGAGTCTATGTTCTTCCTCTTGCACAACTTCTTCCTTGGGGACTCCTCAGGCACAGACTCCGAGGGGCCCTCAAAGTTGGGGACCACTCATGGGGGTATCCCCAGACCTTTGGGCTCCACCATCTGATAGGGGGACATCAGAGGCTATAGCCGGCATGGAAGGGGATGGAATGACCGATCCGGGTGATGTAACTGAAGAGCTGGCCAGTGCACTCCTCATGGCCTCGAAGGCGGGTCCCCCCGAATCCGAGGACTGACCGGCCTCCGAGGCCACGACTGGAGACAGGGTTCCCCAAGCCGATGCACCGAGAGGGAGGCGCGGAACCGACAGAGGTCCGAAAGTATCCCCCTCGGGCCCAACAGAGGAAACCCGAGTTCCGAAACCAGAGGACGGAACAGACATGGTTGGAGCCGAAGTCAGCACTGATAAACCCTTGAGGGGTATCGAAGCCGGCACAAGAACATCACTCGGAGCAGAGCACTCTAGCTCCAAAGACAAGGAAGTGCTCGGAGGAGGAACCATCGGTACAAGCATCGCGACAGGCTCCGGAGCCGACTGGGATCGGAGCCGAAAATAATTTTGCCAACACCGGCGACTGCAGGAGCCTCTGAACCACCCTATCAACATCCAAATCAGAAAGTCTGGAGGATTTGGAAAAAACATAAGGTGACTGATCTCCTGTCTGGAGATCCATGCTTAACACTGGGAGACCGGCTCCGAATGGGTTCTAACAGAATTGGAGCCGAGGCCGATTCCAGTACAACAGATACATCCTGTGGCCCCGAGGTCAAAGGAGCCGAGGGGGTAGAATCCAATTTGGAAGTCTTCTCCGGAGGCTCCGAGGAGACAGATGGAGCCGGAGAGCTCTTCTTCACCTTAGAAGTCTTAGGCTTAGCTTGAGAACTAGAGGAAGAGTCCAAAGACTCCTCAAAGGAAGGTTTTAGAAGACCCTTCAGTATAAGTTTGTTTTTCCTTTCCTGTAGCACCCTCAGACTGAATGCGTGACAAAAACTACAGGATTCTTGTAAATGAATTGCCCCTAGGCAGTAAACACAAACAGAATGTCCATCTGTAATGGACATCTTGTAGTTGCATTTGGAACATTTCTTAAACCCAGAAGGTTTATGTTCCTTTTGATCCTTTGACATATTAACAGCACTAGTGCACCAAATTCAAACAAAAAGCAACAGGGCCTTGGCCCGACAAAAAACGGCAAAGGTGGGAACAATAGTTCACAACAACAGACAAGAATCTCTAACTCAACAGATTCTTTGAATCTACAAGTACACACTCACACAAGGGAGTAACACACTACACAACAAGGGAATCCAAGAATTTTAAACAAGAAATAGGCAAAAAGAGGAGGACTAGGTCCTCTAATTTAAACGGGCCTAGCCTGCTGGAACAGAGGGATACCAAAAACACACTCGACAACAATTCACGATAACCAACAAGGAGAATAGCTATTAAAATAGCTTTTGTGAGAAAAAAAACACAATTTTCTGAGAAAAAAGAAGTTTTAAAGGTACTTAGCCACAGCCAAGCGAGACCACATCCTAGCTACATGAGCGGCAAACGAGATCTGGGGCTTTGGAGCAATGCAACATGGGATACCAGTTTAGCCCAGCCAATTAGAGACTTCGTGCTAGTAAAATAAAGTTGGCTGAGTCGGAGCCGCTACTCGGCTCCGAACCCATGAGTAAGAATGTAAGCGAGATTGGACCACATAACATCAGATTCTTCCTCATAAGAAACTGCAGACAAAACACTGTTCATACATTCACGGTTACTCGGGACAAACCTTAACATAGCAACCTGACAATTCAAAACACAAACAAATCAAAGTTGCAGAAGTGTACATTTTTTCCTTGTACTTGGCGATAATCTTCCCATCCTTAAAAACTGCAGGTTTAAGAGTTTAGCAGGAGGCAGCTTAATTGAAGCTACAGCTGCCAGATCAGGTTTAGAAAGTGTATAAAAATGCAGAAGATTGAGGAAGTTTATACATCCTATTTGCCTTTTTAGAGGCAGAAAAAAATCAGAGATTAACACACACATACAGCCTCAAAAGCTGAAAAGAACTGCAGAAATGGGTGCAGGTTTTGGAAATACTTTCTGTAACACTTCATAGTATTTTTTAGGGATTGAGAAACTTCAGGGTTCTCTCACTGAAAATGCTGGCACATTCTAGAAATAGTCTCCCAGTCCCTTAACAAACATGCAAATGGCATATAGGCTGCTGTATCTACCAAAAGTAAACTAAACCCACTGGTGGAATCCTCACATAAATAGGGTATATAACAAAAGAATACTCAAGGCCAAAATCAGTAAGAGCAACTCCATTGAAGACAATTGCTCTCTCAAAGCTCTTACAACTTTTTTTTTTTTTTTTTTTTTTTTATTATTATACAAGCCCAAGAAGGCCAAGTATGAGTTAAAGATAGCCTCACAGGCCAAAAAAGTACAGTTTTGTACCTACCATAAATGTAGATGTTCGAGGATTCCCTTGCTGCAGTCCTGACAATTGGGTATAGTCGGCGTCCCAGTCGCCCGGCCACTACAGAGTATAAGGCTGTTGATCGATCATGGCGCCTCTTAGACTGACACTGCAGTCAGTACAATGCGACATGACCCGGCGCCATTTCTCAGTCTTTTCTTGCCCCAGATGTCAGAAGACCCAAAAAGACAGAGTCCAAAACAACCTGCACCAAAAATGTACAATATATGTATATATATATATAAATAATAAAAAGCTATCACTACCTAGCTCACCTACAACACACAGAGAAACAGGAGGAGTAAATAGAGGGGACAACAGATCAATCCTCGAACTCATACATTTACTGGTAGGGGTAGTACGTACTACTGCAGTAGTCTTCCCTGGGTTTGCTGCAGTCCTTGGGATAATGGGAAAGCAGAGGTAAGGAGGAGTAGGAGGCTGGCAAATTATAAAGTAGCAGGAGCTGACAACATGCCTTGTCCAGCTGTAAAGAGTAAGCAGGCAGTCAACTCTAGTAGGCTAATATATAGTGCCTAGAGAAAGTATGCACTGAACTCCAAGTATGAACCACATGGTTAGCCCTAGAAATGCTGTTGAAGTCCCCCTAGTGGGCAGTAGCCTAGTGGAATGAGGCCTAATCCCAGCTGGAAATGAATTGCTATGAAAATAGCTTGAAAATCAACAGCAAAATAAATGGTTTGTGAATGAGTTTGGCACCTAAAAACTGTTTGAAAAAGAAAACAAGTAACTGCTGAGACAAACTAAAAAAAACTGCCCTGCTCCATCTAAACTAACTCAAATTGTGTACATCTAAAAAATGCAAAAAAAAATTTGCGCTTTATTTTGAGGGATGCAAAAAAAAAATTAGGCAAATGAATATGGATTTAAAATAAAAGTTTAGAAACCACCTTAGTTAGGTATGAGGAATAAAGTACTGCGAAATGATACCCTGTCCTTATGGAAATGCAAAAAGGGCTACTACCTTATCAAAATAAATCTATCAAATCAGAAGGGCTTGCAACTCAGATACCCTTTTTGTAGTAAGCAGTTCCAACACAAAAGGCAGTTTCAGCAGCAGCAGTAGCTGAAGGATCAAGCAGGTAGTTTTTCCAGCACAAATTGCAAGTTTTTCCAAGACCCAAGGAGGAGTAGGAGCTGGACAAGGAGGTCTCTTTGCCTTTGCAAGGAACTGATTGAACAAAGGAAAGCTTGCAAACATGGATCTCAAAAAAACTTAAGGTGATGCAGCATGAATCTTTATGGAATGGCTATGAAGACCCATGTCCAAAGAGAAGGCATGATATTTCCAAATTTTGCTGAGCTCAAATCACAAAACCAAATTCCTTCTGAACTCAAAAAATAATTTCCAAAATCCAAAATCTCTTATATTTTTCTTCCACACTTCCTTCAGCACTCTCCTTCACATTTAAAATCACAGAAGGCTGGGACCTACGTCTTTTGAGGAGAATATGCCAACAACAGAGGATGAGATGATTGAATAGATGAGAGATTGATGATTAGATTCTTCTGATGACCGTCCTTCTGAGATAGAGGTAGAGGGATCAGAGGCTTCTTTACATGTAAAATTCTTTATGGGGCTTTCCAAGACTCCTTACAAGGGTACTAGTACAAAATCATCCTTGGGTGAAAGGGTCCCACCTTTAGTAGCCTGTTCTGAAGAGATAGAGGTTGAAGAAGAGGTAGAGGTGGAAAGGGCCTGGAAAGAAAGACTTTTGGAAGGAAGTAACAGTAATGGAAGATGAAAGATGTTTGTGCAATACCCCTTTGTGCAATACTTTGGCAGCTGGTGGTTTAGTGGGTGATCTAGTGTTCCCATGACACAATTCTATGTAATACATCTAGAATGACACTGTTGTGTGAAGTGGGGATCTTGAGAAACCTGCATATGACATCTGCTAAGGGAGTCTGCTGCATACATCAGAAACCCTTACTGTGCTTGCGGGATTAACGTTAGCTCCCGCATGATCAGTTGTAAATTCCCATATTGCTTGCATAGTCCCGCCTGCGAATCGATGTACCGCCCCAGCAATGTTGATGCCTTGCATGTGTGTTGTCCTGTCTGATCAGTGAACCTGCCCTGAATCAACACCAAGTAACTCCTTGCTATCAATTCAAACACCATACATCTTCAACCCAAATTCTGATGTCATGAATGCTGTGCAGTCTGAGGCTCCTTACTTGTAATCCACTTTCATTTAGATTAGATCTTGGACAGCACTGTCGTTTGGGTCTCGTTTCTGCCTGGCTCAGCGATTGGCGGTCACAGAGAGTCCTTGTTTGGGTATTCCTGGGCCCACCACAAGAATTCCCTTTGAAAGCCAAGGTATTGTTGAATGATTGTTGTTTGAAGTTTAGCAGTGCTGTGAATGACAGTTTGAGAATACCATGCAGTTGCCCTCATATGCAGTTTGGCCTACCATTGCAGCAAGATCACATGAATACATGAAACCCTAATGCTTGAAGGACTGTCCTTGCAGTCAAAGCGGACTGATGAGATAGTTGATGGAGACGGACTGACAGACTCTTTTGTTTGTCGAGAAGTGAAGTGACAGACTCTTTGTGTATTCAGTCTCACACCCAGAAAGCACATGTCTTGAGAGGGTACAGACACCTTTTTTATTTTAGTTCACAGCTATACCTAGGCTCTTTAGCACTCACATGACATATTCTAGAGCTCTAGAAGGTGTATGAGCCTATTCCTGAGCTGTAGGAAGTAGCTTGTTCATGAAAGTAAAGCAGATGCCTTGAAGCCTGAAGCAAGCTTTGATAGCCTTGAAACCTTTTGTAACTGAATACTGGTAGCAGTATAAGCAACAAATGTGAATAGAGAAAGCTGATAATGAAAATCAATGCAGAGAACTGCATATACTTTCTGTAACTTCCCCTTAGGAACACATGAAGGTAATCACAGCAGGGCAGGGTTACCATATCACAGTGTGATCATACGCACCATAGGATCCAGTTGCCCTTGTCAGGCTTAGACTAAAGTGGGAATTCATCTTGATGTTGAGAGGGTTGTAAAAAGTGTTGAGGATCTGGAAATATCTCCCCTACTGGCAACGAGGCTAGGCGTAAAATCCGAAGCCGGTTTTAAATACAGGGAGGAACTGACTGAATGATTTCTGAATCAGGTGAGTCTGGAAGTAACTGGCTATCTTTCTTTTGTTCTGAGTGGAGTCTGTGGAGCTGGTTTTTCTTTTGGCCCAATTGAAAGGACTGGCGTGTGGAATAAATCTGTAAATCATGTCTTGGAATCTTCCAAAATCCATCTTTTTCCCTGCCAAGAGACCTGACCTTCTTCCCAAGACAAGGCCCAATGCGAGGGA
Organism: Protopterus annectens; assembly: GCF_019279795.1. Classification (NCBI taxonomy): domain Eukaryota; kingdom Metazoa; phylum Chordata; order Ceratodontiformes; family Protopteridae; genus Protopterus; species Protopterus annectens. The sequence continues at coordinate 551,896,546 of NC_056739.1, forward strand.
TCCACTGGCAGATGAAGTCCCAAAGGAGCTGAAAGAGCCTTGCGGGACTGCTAGCCCCTGCCTAGGACAGAAACCTGAAGCAGGAAGGTGTCACAGTCTAGGCTTTCGCGAAGTCTGGGCCCCTAGAACCCATACAAGATACCTAGAGACTGGGAACCTTGCAAGCGACTGATGTCCATTTAGCAGCCCAATTTCACCCCCTAAACCCGGGCATTTGCAGCAACTTAATTTAACAGTCATAGACCAATTTAGTCTGCATATTTTTGGCTTAACTGCCCTCACATTTTAAAATCCTGCAACCAGGCTTGTTGTGGCCATCATTCAACTGCCTGAGAGCATCCTCGCTTCAATAAATACATCACCTTAACAAGAACATGTCTGCGAAGGAACGGGGTGTTCAGATAGCACACACCCTCCTGAGCAGCCACCTGAACATCAAAGAACCACTGCAAGAATGCACACCCACTTGATATGACACACTTACCAAGACATACAATTCATTACTTGCAATTTTTTTCAGAAAAATATATTTTTGAGATTTCAATTGATAGGAGATAATTTCAATATTTCATAGGGGCATCCTGACAATTCCCACGCCCTTAATCAGAAGTCTTGATATTTTATAACAGTTCTACACGATTCATCCAAAGCCATACTATCAAAAGAGTTATCAGGTCCCACAGGATTCTACCTACAATAGCTTGCCCTGAGATGGGAGGCCTGGAATAGCCATGGGACTCTTAACTCCGCTAGGCCCTGCTTAACACAGGAGAGTAGATACAAGGGTGGCTTCCACCACTGGGGGCAACAAACAGAGCAGGGTTCAGAGAAGGAGCTGCAAAGAGAAGCTCCTGAAAAAAACACAGGTTCCATAGCTAAGCAAGGAGGCTGGGGCAAAACCCAATTCTCAAGCAAAAGGAAAAGCTATGCAAGTCTTTCTGGAGCCATCAGAGAAGGAAGCTCATGGGTGGGGTCAATCCAATCTAAAGCCTTCCCTCAGGCCTCTGAAAAGAAGGGTCTGAGAGTCACTGAAAAATGTTCATCCCTATTCAACTCTTGCAAAACTTCCGGGAACTTATAAGCCTGGGAATCCAGAATAGAAGACAAACTAGCCCAGTCTTCTCTGTTCTTAATCCATAAATGTCTAGAACCTCCTAATCAGAGTATCAGGATCTTCAGCCTACCTTGCACTTGGGTAATAGAAGAAGACCCGAAATACTAGGAAAAGAATAAGAAGCTGAACCTGCTCAGGCTAAGCAGTGGTAAGAAAGAAAACTCAGATCCTGAGCCCCTGAGAAGCTTGAACAACATCCTGAGAGGGCCCTCAGCCTGGGTAACAGAAGGCTGAGGAGACTCCGCCCAGAGACTCCTGGGAAACTGCCTCTACCTGGAGACCGGCTGCCGACCGCCTCTCCCTGGAGCTTCTCAAGACTAGAAGAGACTGACATCGAACCCTCCGCTCTAGCAGTCACCTGGCAACGCCTTGCCGCGGCATAGTAAAATTGCAACGCCCCCGGACAATAACTCGTCACTAATTAATTTCAGCTGAAAATGTAACAACGTATAGGCAAATCAAGCCTAAGCTTAACCATTCCAAAGCTTGTTAACAAAAATAGCAAGATACCTCTTTAATGATGCTCTTCAAAATACGAAGGTGAGCTTGCAACACAATCTATGATAATTACTTACTGAAATCTGCTTCCAACAAAATCAGGCATAAAAATTTTCCCCAACCCTGTTAAATAGCTCTTCGAAAATTCGCTTCTTTCTCAGAAGGTCCGAAATGACTCTCGCAAACCTGCGAAAACAACGGACCATGCTCAAATTTAATCAACTCTCAACCGGGTCTAAAATTGCTTGGCTCTGTGACTCTGCTACAAAAAAGACTCGCCAAATGACCGAGCATCGCCCGCGTGACCAAAATTGCTGCGGAAGGACAACCAATCACAAGGTCTTTTTCAGCTACATTCGGAACCTGAAAGGTAACAGCAGTGAGCTGAACAGGGTAATACAGCAAATCTACTAGCTGATAAATTCATCTCAAACTTCACCCGCCAGTTCCAGCTATGAAAGCCCTTCCAACATACTACCCCCCCCCCCCAACTATTAGCAGAGAACAGGTGCTGGCAGTACTCGCTAAAGCCAAGAACACTTGTCTCCATGGGTCCCAACAAAATCACCTGTTGTCTCCTTAACAGTCTAAAGAACCACCTATCAGGACCACTTGATACACTCCAAAACTACAGCCCTGAAATAGGCTATGTTCCAAGTGAATGGAGGACTGCAACAGTCATTTCCCCTCTACAAGGCTGGACCACCAACTGACCCATGGAATTACACACCAGTCAGTCTAACAAACCTAATGTGCAAAGCCATGGGAAAAAAAAAAATCAAGGAAACTATGAACAAGGACATTGGCAAACTACAGACATTAGACTCATCTCAATTTGGCTTTAAGGGAAGATCAAGCCTACTTAACCTAGACGATGACAGACATGGTCACCACGGCAATGGATGAGGGCAAAATGGTGCATACTGCATATCTTAACCTAGCCAAGGCATTCAATGCAATACCCCATGCCATGCACTCTTGACAAGGTCTCAGAGCTAGGCATAAATCCCTACATAATGTGATGGCTGCCAGATGGCTCACAGGACCCAAAACGTCAGGTTTGGTGAGACCATCTCCACCAAGAGATCGGTCACCAACAGAGTACCCCCGGGGTTCATGCTGGGCCTGCTCCTCTCTACTTCTCGAAAGTCAAGACTAACAGACAAGGCCTCTGGCAAGCCAAATTCACAGGTGACTATATTGGGAACTATTACAGATTCCCCCAAGACATCAATATTTTTCAAGAGGGTTTGACAAATGACTGGTGCCAAAAGCCATGGCCTAAAACTCAATGCCAAAAGATGCATTAGCAATATCCTTCGGGAATTTATCAACCCAAGTTAATGAATTACTCCATCAATAAAACAACCCTAAGAATCAAACCAGTATTAAGGGATCTGGGAACAACCTGGCTTTTGATTAGCATGCATCTAAGACAGTAAGAATATCACTCTACGTCGCCTGACTTGTAGGCAAGGACATGGCATCCAGGTCCAAGGAAGTTATAGCAGCACTCTACTCTGCCCTTATTAAACCAGTCATTGAATACAATGCCCCTCTGGCATCTATCAAAGCAGACATTTACAGCAGTTGGAACACTCACAAAGGTTTCTCACCAGGAGAATTCCAGGCACGAATATCCTGCCCTACACTAAATACCTAAAGGCAACGTCAACGTTTTCAATCTCAGTCTCTGGCTGCTGGGGGGGGGGGGTGCCTGGCTTACAGGGCATCCTCAGATCCAGCTCTAATGGATCTGTTGCTTGTGTGGAAAACAAAGAGCACCATAAACACTAGATCCAGGGATCTGAACTTCCTTTGTGACATGCTACAGACAGGTGTGTCCCAAAGAGTCCCACAGTACAGAACAGGCACCTCATCCACGTATAACAGAGTTCATACCTAATCCTATTCAGATGGAACCTTGTAAAGTGGATGGGAAATCATAAATTTACCCCCAAGTTTGACCCCACCTCCCTTATGGATAGAGGCCGTTAATAAGAAGAGTATTATCCTAATAGCCTTCCTTACACATCCTTGTTTATCTCTCAAACATGCTCCTCTGCATATAGACTCCCATGATACTTGAAACACTAATGGTTTGGGGTGCACAGCTAGGCCTTTCAAGTTTCATAGTGGTCATTAGCCTAGTAACCTAACAGAATGACTCCCCTACAGTAAGTCAAAAACTGAGCCCTCCTCAGAGTCTGAATCAGAAACTTAAGAAACCCTGTCTGTCCTATCATTCTCATGTCCACATTCAGAATCTTGAATCTCTTCAGGAAAGTATATATTCCATTTATCAAAGACTACTTTACAAGACGGACCAAAGTCTGATTTAAACCTTGAGCCAGACCCAATATGCTAATCCTAAGGAAATTTGAGTAGAAGATACATGTTTAGATTTCTGTTACTTTAGGACAGAAAAAATGGGACCAACAATGTTATGGAAGCAGCAACTTCTCCAGGGATGAGCACAACTTTGATAAAACAAGGAAACCTTCCCTACTCTCTCTCCCAAAACTGACAAGAGTATTTCTCCCTTGCCACACAGAGGCCCCCAAGAACCTCAGAAGATGTGGCTTACACTAGGGTCCACAGTGGCTGTAGGTGCTATACCATTTCTATCCTGGGTAACAGATGAGTGGTCTGAGGTATGACTAATGGCTACAGCAGACACACACATCTTTGCCTTAGTCAAACTGCTAGCCTTCAGTGATGGGAAAGGTTGCGGACTCAACTTTTCCTGTTTGTGGCTGGTAGAAGGACCAACCCTGGGAATGACAGACTGTTCCATGGTCAAGCTAAAAATGGTACCTCTATCCTTAGGAAAACAAGTAGCAAATGTTGGTAAAAACAAAAAGTCTTTAAAAGTCACAAGAGAAAATAACATTTTTCAGCCCCAAAAAGTAAAATTAACACAATTTTGCCACACATAAAATGGTTATTGGTTACTTTAAGCAACTCAAACTGACAGGAAGAAAAAAAAGAAAAAAAAAAGAGCTCTCCTGTAAAGGTACAGTGCAGTCCTGCAGCAGGCCATTAAAACCCTAGCTTTAATTTAACTTTCTGGAAGAGGAAAGTATCAATAACAAACCAAATTATTAAATGGAAGCCCCCCCCCCCAAGAACTTGTCTGCCCAACAAAGAAACAGTACAAGCAAACCGTCAATCCTCAAAAGCCTTAGATGACCATACCCTTTGGTGGCAGTAAAACTTGGATCTAAAACTCTTTTACATGTGTTATTTACATCAAACATTTCTTATTTAATTCCTGTTTTATACTCTCTAGTTTATTATGTTATGGTGGGAGGTAACCCCCTAAACTTTGGTTGCTATATCATCTCCTTCCTTTCTAATAAAATATCAAAACCTTTCTTGTTACTGTGTAACTGAACTTTTTCTAATACAAGAAAACATGTAATTCCTCCATCTACCTCATTTGCTCATCCATAAAATGCATGTGTCTTGCTTTTATAACCTGTAAATGGCCTCTTTTCCTTAATGACAATTTTGTACTCATTTTCCCTATTTAAAAGCAAAATATGAATCACATTCCACCTGCCTAAACTCCACCATCTCTGCTATAATTAAAATATTTACTGATACCAGCAGTTATGTATGTACCATAACTTGGCATCTGTGTTATCCTATTTCATTATTCCTCACAACTGGGTCTTGGATCCAATGTTGGTTCTGATCCGGCACTACACAAGACAGATTCAAGGCTTGAGCTCCTCCCTCTCCCATAATCCCTCCTGCACTCTAACCCTCAGATTGAGTTTGCTGTACGTACCCCGGAGAAAACATGCCCGAAACGTTAGGCAAGTGAATTGCTTGGTTCAAGGATACCCTGGATACCACCTTTGGCATAAAAGTAGGATTGGTTCTCAATGAAACTCTGTCTTGATGGAAAATAAGAAATGGCTGCACTGCCATTAAAGCTTGTAGCTCAGATACTCTTCTTGCTGAAGTTATGGCCAGAAGGAATGCAGTTTTCCAAGACAGAAACTGTAGATCCGCCGATGCTGCTGGTTCAAAGGGAGGAAGTGTTAGTTTCTCCAGCACAAAGTTGAGGTCCCAAGTAGGTAAAGGTGGTTTCCTTGGAGGATTGATGTTTTTGATTCCTCTCAGAAATTGCCTTAAGAGAGGATGCGAGAAGATAGGTGGATCAACATTGTATTCTGCTGAAATTGCTGAGGCATGTATCTTAATGGAAGAATAAGACAGGCCATTGTGGAACAATTCTGCTAAGTATTCCAGTATATGTGCCATGCTCACCACTGTCACATCTAAGCCTTTTGTTGTGTTCCAAATGAGAAATCTTTTCCATTTTGCTGAGTATGCCTTCCTTGTGGAAGGCCGGCGAGCTTCCATAATAATGTCCTTTACTCTCTGTGATAAGCTATTCTGAGGAGGGGTCACGGTATTCTCCAGGCAGTTAGCTGCAGGGTTTTCAAGTTGGGATGCAGGATCTTGAAATTGTTCTGCGTCAGAAGAAGTGGCCATAGGGGGAGAGGCCACGGTTTAGTCTGTGACATGCTCTTCAACAGTGGGTACCAGTGCTGCCTTGGCCAGTCTGGAGCTATCAGAATCACTCTTGGCTGTTCTGCCCTGATCTTCAGTAAAACCTTGGACATTAATGGGAGTGGTGGGAAAGCATAGACTTTTAGAGCTTTCCAGCTGAAAGAGAGTCCACCTTCCATGCTTGTGGGTGGTATGTCCTTGAGCAGAATGTCTTCAGTTGATGATTGTGGGGTGAGGCGAACAGATCTCCGGCCTTCCCCATGATTGTGTTATGAGTAAAAAGATGTCTGGGTGCAGCATCCATTCGTGTGCATCCATGGTAGTTCTGCTTAAGCTGTCTGCCAGTGTATTGTCTTTCCTTGGCACGAACTGGGACTGTAGTTGTATATTGAGTTTCAAGCAAAGTTCCCATAGATTCATGGCCAGTCTGCATAGAGGGTAGGAATGCGTGCCTCCTTGCTTGTTTATGTACCACATAACTGTGGTGTTGTCTGTCCTTATTAGCAGGTGGCCTTGATGAAGGAAAGGTTTGAAGGCCTCAATTGCGTGTATTCACTGCCAGCATTTCCTTTTGGTTTATGTGCATGCGCAGCTGTCCTTGAGGCCATAGCCCTTGAATACATTTTGTCCTCCATGTGTGCTCCCCATCCTCGGTCTGAAGCGTCCGTGGTGATGGTTTGGTTTGCTTTTGGTTTGTTGAAAGGCAACCCTCTGTTGGACTGGCAGGCTTGAGCCCACCACAGGAATTCCTTTTGAAGGCAAGGGATGAGTGGGATCAAAGTTTCTAAACTGTGACTGTGCTGAGTCCATACACTCCTTAAGTACCATTGCAATTTTCTCATATGCAGCCTGGCTTGTGGAATCAGAATTATGCAGGATGCCATGTAACCCAGGGCCTGCAGGATTTTCCTTGCAGTCAGCTGAGTTTGTCTGGTCAGATTCTTGAAGTAATCCGGAAGCTGTTTTTGTTTTTCTTCTGTGAGGAAGGCCATTTGGGTGGTTGTGTCTAGATCTGCACCCAAAAAGGTTATTCTTTGGGATGGAACAAGTCTTGATTTTTGGAAGTTGACTGTGTATCCCAAGGCCTGCAATAGGTGGATGGCATAGTCCAAGTCCTTTAACAAATTTTCCTTGTTGTCCGCTTGTATAAGGCAGTCGTCCAGATATGGGTAGATTTGAATCTCCTGAAGTCTGCAGTGCGCAATTACTGATGCCAGGCATTTCGTGAATACTCTGGGCGCAGTAGATAAGCCAAAGGGCAATGCTGAGAATTGATAATGCTCTGATCCTGCAAGAAATCTGAGGTGTCTTCTGCAACTTTGTCGAATAGGGACATGCAGGTATGCCTCCTTGAGATCTAGAGTCACCAGCCAAGACTCCTTGCCCAGCATGGGAAGAAGCTGCTGTAGGGTCAGCATCTTGAATTCTGGCACAATGAGATAAGTATTCAGTGCGGACAGGTCGAGAATAGGCCTCCATTGATTTTCTTTTCTTGGAACAAGGAATAATCTGGAGTAAAATCCTTGGCCTTGTTCTGAAAGAGGTACCTTTTCTACGGCTTTCATTTCTATTAATTTGTTGATTTGCTTCAAAGCCTCTGCCCTCTGATTTGGTGGCAGGTCTGGCATTCCTTTTCTTTTTGGCAAAGTGTGGAAATGGAACCTGTATCCTTTGTCTATTATTTGCAGTGTCCATGTGTCCCTTGTGATGTAATGCCAATTTTTTGAGAATAATGAAAGCTTTCCGCCCAATGGTGCTTCTAATTGAGCCCTGGTCAGCAGAGTCAAAATTAAGTCATTGAGTCTGTCCTGGTGTAGCAGTTGTTGTTGTTGTTCCTGCACTACCTCTCTGGTTGGGAGGCTGCCACTGACGGCCTCTGTAGGAGCCTCTAGCTTGCCCTCTACCTCTGGCACGCCTGTTCCTGCCTCTCTGGGATCTGTCCGAGTCCGGAAAGGACCAATTCTTAGTAGGCCAATTTCTGCTGAATCTCGGTGGTTGTACTTGCAGAAAGTCCTTAACTGTTTGCACAGATTTTGCCTTTTCTTCAAACTTCTTTAAGACCTCCTGAGCCGTGGAACCAAATAATTTTTGTTTTTCCACTGGAGCATCCAGGAGCTTAGCTTTAACATGGTCTGGTAAAGATTGTTCCTTCAACCAGGCATGCCTACGTATAACTGCCCCTGTCATAGCTGACCTACATGAAGCTTCCAGTGCATCATAACCACACTGCAAAAAATGATTGCTAACCTGCTGTGAGTTATGTACCAGATCCTGAAGTGATTTACGGTCTAGGGGTTCAGAAGAGGAAAGCTTCTTATGCAATTCATCTAACAAATACTCTTGGTACTGAATCATATGAAATTGACAATTTAATGCCCTCATGGAAAGAGTTGCAGAAGTATATACTTTCTTTCCCCATCTCTCTAAAGCTCTAGACTCCCTTTCAGAAGCGGCAGCTGCAACCCCTTTTGGGCCCTGGGAAATAGTTTCTGGGTCTGCAGAGTAGGCCTTGTACAGGTGTAGATGAGAATCCAGGACCCTGTAGTACCTATCAGGTTTGGCAGGAGCCGGAGGAAGAGAATCAGGGGCTGTACTAGCATCAGAGTACACATCATCGATAACATTCAAAACAGGAGGTATAGCTAAAGGCCTATGCTGAGGTAAATGTAAAAAGGTCCTTAATCTCTTTCTAGAATCAGAAAATTCCTGGCCCTGCCACTGAAAATGTTCCCTCATAGAATGCAGTGTCTCACCAAATGAAAATTCTTCAGGAGGGGAGGCCGAAGGAATAGATTGTTCAGCATCAGAATCCTCGTAGGCCGAATAAGCCTCCTCCTGGTGGTCTGACAACACAGATCCATCCGTAGACTCATCTGAAGAGTGGGGGTCAGAGGGCTCAACCCTATACCTTTTGTCTGGTGGTGGTAAAGAGCCCCTATCTGGGTGAGGTTGAGAACCTCTAATTAAAGAGATAAGATCCTCTGCTAGGCTGAGAATCTGAGAGCCAGTAGAAGGCCTCTGAGAAGTAGTCTTGGGAGGCAAAGCTTTAGCAAGTTTAGCAGCTTTAGCCCTGGAAAAGGCCTTAATGGACATGGATGCAGGGGGTCTGGCTGCACCACGTGCAGGAGTAGACTTGTCTAAAGGAATGGTGTCAGACATGTCCTGGACACCGGTTTCAGTAGGTAATTCAATAACCTCCATGGCTGAGGTAGTCGGTTGAGTGGATTCGGTTATAGGAAGTACCGAGGACTCGGTTTCAGCCGAAACAGAGACACTCGCGGTAGGCCTGACTGTGGTTTCAGCCGAAACCGCGGGCCGCGAGGGTCAGTCCTTGTCCTTCCGTTTTTTAACTACGTGCGAAGTCGGAGTCTCCGACGGCATCTTGTACGCAAAATTAGCCCCAAAAAATTCCTCTGCAAACTCCGACCGACGCCTAAGAGTTCGTTGGTTGAAGGAAGCACAGACTGAGCAGGCCGAGACGTCGTGGTCTGGGCCTAAGCAAGGGAGGCAGTAAGAGTGGAAATCCTTATGAGGTATTTGTTTCCCACAAGTTAAACAATTATTTACTTTATCTGACATCAGCTGAGGCAAGAAAGAGTCCCCAACGGGGTACTTAGCTTTTTTGAAGTCTTCGGTAGCTGAATCACAGGAGCTGGCCGACCGGCACTTGCGAACTGCTTCTGCTTTGGGCACCACGCGGCAAGAAAGACGGAGGAAGATGGCGTCGGCTGATGCTTTTATACTCCAGACGCTCTGACGTCGGGGAAAGTGCGACATCAGCCGAGGCCAGACCCAGACTTTGGAATCCGGCCGACCGAAGGGCTGCCTGAGGCAGGACAACCCATATGTTATGACTGCAGATGCATCCTTGAAGGACATCCCAGGAACCCCACTCGGCCTTCCTGAGAACACTGGAAAATATGACGGTCTCTCCAAACACCATTATATTGGGCAACTTCAACTACCCAAACATAGACTGGGAGCATTACTCTAGCTCCAACACCCTAGCCCAAAGGTTCCTAGAATTTATAAACTCAAATGCTATGGAACAACTTGTTACCACTCCCACAAGAGGGGAAAACATATTGGACCTGACCATCACCAACATGGGGACTCTATGCTCCAGACCAGAAGTGTATCCCTCACTGGTAAGATCAGACCATAAACTCATCTCACTGGATATTCACATCCCGACCCCATCCCCTACCCAGAAAACGACAGGGAAAAACTTCTCTAAAGCAAATTTCACACTCCTCAAAACCGAGGTGGAATCCTTCAAAGCCCCCGGGCCTGTGGAAAATATGGACCAGACCGCAGAATCCTTTATAAACACATTCTATGAACACCTTCAGGAATACATGGATCATGCGATCCCAAATAAAACCAAGACCCAATCCTCCAAAGGCAGACGTCCTGTCTGGTGGACCCCAGCCATAAACAAACTATATAATAGGAGGAGGAAGCTACTAAATGATAGAGCAAAATTCCAAAAAGGGAAGGCATCTCTGATCAGTATTAGCAAAAAAATACGGGCACTCAAAATCGTCTAAGGCCAGCTTCGAGAGAAAAATTGCACAGGACACTAAGGATAATCACAAAGCTTTCTTTAGTTATGTTAGGAACCTGGGTGGTAATTCCCAGATATGCTCAGAATTAGTCCAAAATGACAAAAAATACACCAAACCCACAGACATTGCCAACATCCTAGCTGACAGGTTCAGTGCAAACCCCCCCTCCCTCCCCACCAAAAGGGCAAATATCTATCCCAGCAGAGTGCTGCCCCCCTGACATCTCAGATGCTCAGGTAAGAGCCGCCCTCTCCAAAGCAAAAAACACAGCATCAATGGGACCAGACAGTGTCCCGGGCTGCATCCTACATGAACTCCAAGAAGAGCTAAACCCAAACATAAAACTACTGTTCAATCTCAGCCTTACTACAGGATATGTACCCAACAACAGTGGTCCCGCTCCACAAAGGTGGTGCCTCAACGGATCCAGGAAACTATCGCCCAATAAGCCTGACTAGCTTGCTCTGCAAAGCTATGGAAAGGATCATCATGGACCTCAAAGATATTGGGGACCTAAAGACACTGGATCCTACCCAGTTCGGCTTTGTTAAGGGCAGATCCTGCCTCTTAAATCTGGTTGATTTCTTTGAAACAGTCACCAAGGCCACTGACGAGGGGAAGGTGGTCCACACAGCCTACCTGGACCTCGCAAAAGCCTTTGATACAATACCCCACTCGGGCATTATAGATAAGCTCACCAGCTTAAATATAAACCCCTATGTCACTAGATGGGTTGCAAACTGGCTCAAGGACAGAACCCACATGGTTAGAATTGCTTGAGCAATTTCAGACTCCAAACCAGTTACAAGTGGCGTCCCACAAGGCTCAGTCCTGGGACCTCTCTTGTTCGGTATATATTTCTCGGAGGTACAGGCCAACACGGAAGGACTGTGGCTGACCAAGTTCACAGATGACTGCAAACTGGGCGCCATAATCGACTCTCCAGCCAACACAAGCATCCTCCAAAAGGGGCTCATAGAAACAGACAACTGGTGCCAGAGCCATGGCCTCAAGCTAAACGCCAAAAAGTGTATAGTCACCCCCTTTGGCAAAAACAAAGTGCCCACAAATTACCACATAGGTGGTAATCCATTAAGTACAGAAGAAGTAATTAGGGTCCTGGGGACCCAAGTTGATAGCAATCTCTCATTTGACAACCACGTGGCCAAAGTGGTTAGAAAAACATTTTATATAGCCCACCTAATCATGAAGGGATTCACATCTAGATCAGGGGAGGTCATCGTGCCTCTTTACTCATCCCTCATCAGGCCCATGATTGAGTACAATGCCCCTTTTGGGATGTACCTTAACAGACACCTGCAGCAACTGGAAAGACCCCAAAAGTACCTCACCAAGAGGATTAAAGGTCTCAAACAGATGCCATATGCTGCCCGGTTAAAGAAACTCCAGCTCTACCCAGTGGCATACCGCCTGTTCAGAGGCAATCTGTGCCTGACGTATAAAGCCATGTCCAACCCGGAATTAATGGACATGCTGCACCTCAGAAAATCCAAATCCCATTGAGCTACGCGCTTGAGACTTGAACCTCAGCACTGAAATAAATAGGACATGCTGGAGGGAGAGATTCATAACCCAGAGGCTCCCTTCACTCTGGAATAAAATCCCAGTCCAGGTTAGGCAGAGTCCCTCATTGACTCTCTTCAAGAGGAATCTTGATGAGTGGATGGGAGATCGTAGGTTTACCCCGGGTATCACTTCATTGTCACTGTTAGACAGAGGCACAGTATACTAACCTCGAAAAAGGGCATAGCAAAATTAATTTAAAATGGGTGGCGAAAGCCAAAACACATTCTGGCTAGGCTTATAAATGCCCTAGGGCAGACAGCCTAGTATGAACCTATGCACAAAGGAGACCTGCAGGCCAATTGTGTACTAGAGCGTCCCTGGGGGGCTAACCCTCTGGAGGAATCAGGGCAAAGTACCTGCTGCATTTGCTGATCATTGGGGATTCAAAGAGGTTGCGGCAAGTCTGGCTCCACTGGTCGAATATTTGTGATGCCACTGACTGGTTGAGGGACCACTCGTGCGGGCTCATGATGGACCTTTGAGTGTCTGCCAACACGTTGGTCTCCCCAGGTATGTGTATTGCAAGAAGAAAGCGACTGGAAGAAATTTCCCATTCTCACACTCTCATGGCCTCTCTGCACAGCGGATAAGAACGTGTTCCCTGTCTGCTTGTTGATGTACCAAACCACTGACGTGTTGTCTGCAGATGAAGGCAATCCTGAAAGGCTTGCAAAGTCAGGAGGACTGCTCTTATCTCTAGAACGTTTATGTACAACTTGTTTGCTGTAGGGGACCACAGGCCTTGGAACATTCCCATCAGGGAAGCGTCCGTGGTCACTGTGGCCATGTGGGGGAAGAGAAAAGGATCTTCCTCGAAATCCTCTGAAAGAAGCCACCACTGAAGATGACACCTGCAAATGGGAGTCAATCATATCAGCACAGACACAGGATGATAGAGAATGGACCACTGGACTGCTACAGTCTACTAGAGGATAGCAGCTGACAGACACCACAGCCTTCAGAATGAGATGCACCTTTGGCAACAGGAGATCTAGAATCACCTTGACCTGCTGCCTGAGCAAATCCACACTCTGAGGGGGCAAAGCCTTAATTTCTGTCACTATGTTGAGCTGGGTTATAAATTCCAGGCTTTACACAGGCATCAGTTTTGACTTGGCCACATTGACCATAATGGCTAACTTGTTAAAGGTCTCCAAAAGGAACCTGCTTTGCCAACATCAGTTGATGCCTTGTGGAACCAGTGAGGAGCCAATCGTCCAGGTATGGAAAGACCTGGAATCCCTGCAGTCTGAAGTGAGCCACTACCACTGTCAAGCATTTGGTAAACACCCAGGGGGGCTGTGGTGAGTCCAAATGGCAGGGCTCTGAACTGAAAATGATTTGCTCTCAGCCAGAAAGTAGATGCCTCCTGGAGCGCCTGTCTGTCTTGATGTGATAGCAGGCGTCCTGGAGGTCCATGGAGCACATTCACCCATCCTTTTTGGACAAAGGTTCTCTGAAGCCCTGGTTTTGCAGACCCCCTCTGCCTCCAGGGTGACATCTACCATTTAACCCTCTTCCCCTGCCTCCAGAAGAGAAACCCTCAGGAGCATCCTGGAAGGAACTCTGATTTTTGGAACTAAAGTTTCTTACCTCCTCATTGGTTCTTGGGAAAAGATCTCAGGGGGAGTAGATAATTTGATCCCTACTATCAACAGCATCTTCCCTTCTTGCTCACTGTATGTCAAAGTCTCCTTTCTGATGGTCCAGAAAGCGAGGAGCCATCAAAGGGGGCATTTGTGAAAGATGCCTTGAAGGGTTCCGCAAACCCTCACAATCCCATCCACACATGATGCCTCAAGGCCATGCCTGCATTAGCCGCTTGAGAGGTACCCTCAGCAGCATTCGAGATCAACCTCATCAAGGGGTTTTCAAGAGAAGATATAGTAGTGTGCTGAAGTTAGTTCAGCAGCCAGGTCTTATTGGAGGCAGGTGAAATGCACCCTGCTAGACAGGGGTCCAGGGAAGTAAATACTGTGGGAAGAAATATCCAGGGAATTGTTATGGCTATGCTTGTATAGGCCCTAGGGCCGACAGCCTAGTACCAACCTATGAACCTAAGAGCTCTCAAGTCAAACGTGGCTGAGGCATAGACTCACTTCCTGTGTCTATCACCCAAGACACACTGTTCGGGGGGTGGACGGTGGAGCACTCCTCAGCCAGCTCCTTTTTGGTGGTCTCTGCATCCACAATGGCATCAAATGGAATGCCTTTGCTCCAATGCATCCTGTCAGAAAGGGGACTGAAGAACCTGTCAGCCTTCTTGGGAACCGGTTCCACAACGTCAGGTTCCTTCCACGCCCTGCATGAAATAAGGTTGATGAGCTCGTCCACAGTGGGGGGCACCTAGGAAGTAGATGGGCCCCGTCGCAAAAGCCTTCAGGAACAGACTCCTCCTAAGAGGGTTGGAAAGACCATCTGTCTGTTTCAACAGCTCCAAAATGTCTCTAAAGGAGACGTCAGGCAGAGACCTGTGGGACCTGTCCCCTTCATTGAAATCTGTCTCCTCTGTGAGGGACTCCATTGGCGAGTCCATATGCCTCCTCTCTTGCACTTTCTCCTCCATGGCACACCTCCTCTGTGTGGGACCCAGGGGAGGACTCAGAAAAGAGGGGAACCCCCTGGGGTTAGATGCTGCCTGAAGGCTACCTCTGGAGGACTGACCCTGGACAGAATGAGGGCTCAGAACAGTGATGTCTGGGATGTAACCAGTAGAGGGGAAGACACTGCTCCAGACCTGGAGAAAGTCCGCTCTACCACCAGAAAGGCTGATGACTCGAAGAAATTCCCTCCCTGTCCAGGGAGCCAAAACCACCTGGGACAAAGTAGCAGATCCAACCCCAGGTCCCGGCTCTCTGGGCAGTACTGGCCCTGAGCTGTTGAGGGCCAAAGCCCCCAAGAGAAGGGACCAATCCAAAAAGCCCAAACCTGATCCTCTCCCCCAAACACCCTGTGCTAACCTCTCGGAGCGGATGAAACCCTGGACCCCGAAGCAAACCTATGATATCCCTGATCGAAAAGACTGGCGCTGATGCCTAGGAGCAGAGTGCTTCAGATCCCTGGTGGATCTGGAGGGAGCGCCCTCAACAAGTAATATTGGATTCAATGAACCTAATGGATCTGATCCCTGCTGGACAGACTTCTTTGGTTCCTAAGGAGCAGACGGATCTGAGGGGGCCCAAACTCCAGTCAGATCTGAAGAGACCTTGGAACCTACCGACGGATCCAGAGATACTGAATCCAAGACAGGCAAAGGAAGTTTTGGGATCCAGAGATCTCTGATCCAAAAGCATATGCCATTTTTGAGTCAAAGCAGCAGCAGCACCCGGGGAAGCAGATGGGGCTTTCCTTTTGGAATCCGTAGTACTTGAAGTCAGGGACCTTGAGACAAAAAGGACCACCTTGAGCTATGCCCTTTGACAACAACTTATTTTGGTGGTCCGCCAGTGTTCGAGTGTTGAATGCTGTACAGACAGCAATCAGCCTCAAGGTGGGGGTGCCCAAACAATAGGCACACTTCTGGCCATCTGAATTTGGCATCTTACACCCACAAGCACCACCTTTTAAATCCAGTAGATTTGCCTTTCTCAGACAGACACACACACACAATAAAACACCCAAAAAACACAAAAAAAACCCCTCCTGCCACATACTAGCTAGCTAGAAAGTAAATAAGAGGTTATACAACTACTTTAAAAATTAAGACAAACCCTGTCAGATCTAAAAGACCAAAAAAGGTGCCAAGTGTCTACTAAGGAATAAAGGGGGGGGTTTACACCAAAGCCCTAATGCCAGTGACCGGCTAGCAAAGGGAGGGGAGGATAGTGGAAGAGAGCTATTTAAACCTGACAAAAAAAATCACTTATCCGAGAAAAATTTCCCAAAAACTTGAAAAACAGCTCTGAGCCAGGAACCATGTCTGTGCATAAATGCTGGAAATGAGATCTGTGGGGTTAAAGTGCAGAAGGGGATTATGGAAGAGGGAGGAACTCGAGCCTTGAATCTGTGTCTTGTGCAGTGCCGGATCGGATCTGATGTTTATTTATTTTATTTTATTTTTTATTTTACATTTGTTAACCGGGCTGGTCTATCTGGATACATATCCGTTTTCAGTAGAGGCCCGAGGAGAAAAGCTCCAATACACAATAGAAGTACATATTTAAATTGCAAGATTCAAAGTATTGTTACAACAAGAGAATACAGTTTACATATGCAGGAATGAAAATTTACATAGATGTTATATAAGACTAAAGGACAGACAGGAAATTATACACAAAACATTGATTTCGTTAAAGATACTGAAAAATAGACTGAAATCAGAGATTTTCCTTATTACTAAAAGGAAAGAGAAATTTTAGAGATCTGCAATTAGGGAAATGGGCTAGGAAGTGGAGCTAGAAGTAATGAGATATGTAGTTAGTCAGGTTCTCGACATGGGCATGTCCATTGTGTGGAGAGATATTCTTTAAGGTTAGCTTTGAAATGATTGAGCGAAGAAGTAAGTCTAAGGTTGTTTGGCAGGAGTTCCACTGCTTGCCAATGGAATTTGCATAAAGGGCATCCCCACCTGAGTTTTTTCTTTAATGGTTAGGATCTGGATGCTGTTTGATGATCGGAGACTGTTGAGGTTAGTATATGGAGTTAGAATTTTGCACAGTGAGGGAGTTCTATCAGGATGGTTGATTATTTTATAAGCTTCCGCGAGTTGGCTAAGTTTGAGGAGATTTGGCAGTTCCAACCAGCCAAGGCTTCGCAGATTAAGGCAATGATGGGTTCGATAAGGGGAACCTGTAATAAATCTTGCAATGTGGTTATAGGCAAGAGAGAGCATGTTAAGTTCACGTTTATTGAGAAAAGAGAGGATCGGGGAAGCATAGAGGAGGGAAGAGAGGAGATGGGTGCGAGCAATAGTTAATTTGGTAGTGGGAGTTAGGAAGTTTTAATTCTGTACATAGATCCTAGTTTTTGTTAACAGACTTTACTGTTTGGGTAATGTGTATGTCAAATTTGAGCTTATGATCAATAGTGACACCTAGCAGTTTGGTACTGGTGACAGGGGTTATGAGGGTCCCATTATTGGATTTAATATGAAAGGTTGTGTTGTTAGTGTTTGGGAGTTCTTTACCTAGAGGTGAGAAGACGTTGGGGAAGAAAAGTAATAGTTTGGTTTTAGCTGGGTTAAGTAGAAGTTTTAAGTCAGTGAACCATTTTTCAACTAGTGAAAAACAATTTTTTGTGTGGTCATTTGGAGATTGGATTCAAGACTCACTTCTGAGGAATAATGAAATGGATGACATCAGATCAAATGTTACACTGAAGATGTCATGGGAAAATATAGACTGCTGGGCATGTACCTACAATATTTATATAAGGAACAAGAAAAAGTTCCTTTTGATATTTATGATCCTGTTCTTTCTGCAGCCATGCTTCCCCCAAGTCCTTAAAATTGCTTCTTTTTCTAGAGTCAAACACTGAACTGTTCTACTATATCCCAATCGGAATAAGCTTTCAAAATCTTCCAGCTTCTCACCAAGGATCTAGTCTCACCAATGTCAACTTTATAGCTTGTAAAAATCCCACCCAGATTAAATGTGCTCTATTCTGGGGATCTACGCTTCACCAGAATATAGAGAAAGATTAACTAAAAAAGTGCATGGTCTAAAAACCGTAAGTCAAGACCATGACAGCTTAATATGCACAGTCTTAAAGGAAGGAGGTGGGTTGATTCAGCAGAAATAATACAGTGCACCTCCAGTGAATCTACAGAATTTGGGAAGGTACAGTTTTTGAAAAGATAAGAAAGAAGCACAACTTAATAATACAAGGTGGAATTTCCACAGGTGGCACTTAACATAGGCATAATAGTCATGTAAAGATGTGGCAGCATCTAAACAGTGACTAAAATTTGAGAATACATGCAAAAGACAAGGGGAAGTCACACGATGTTTGGTGGATCTAGTTGTTTTCTTGATTCATTGCATAATGAGAATAAAAATGCTAATCTTGAGAAGTTAAAAGTTGCTTACTTGTGGTTTTTAGCAAGTGCACTGCTTACTGTATATGCTCAAAGAAATAGCATAGCTGAATATGAAGAGTTTGGAGGTGGTGTGCGTCTCCCAAGTCGGAATTTGGGGTGGCTATGCTATTTGACCGTCAATGTTGAGATGGCAAATAGCTTGTAAGTGATTAGACTGAACTGTGGAATCTGACTGCACTGGACTTGCCTGCAGTATATATAAAATGACTGTAAATGCCAAGTAATTGTTCATGTTGTCTTTTTTAAACCAGTTACTTTCAAAATCTCACAACTGCAATCCCTTGCAAAACATTTATATTATTTGGGCTGTGGCAGAAATGGGTCCATTGTGTATCAGCTCATTACTTTGATTAAAAAAACAAAAAAAATGGTAAATTAAATGCTGTACAATAAGACATGGAGTCTGTTAATTGCCAGCAATTCAAATTTGGGAAAAGACAGTTAAGACAGGCTAACAAATTGGACAGGTGAAACTGCCACTGACTGGAATGCAAGACAAGATTACATCTGAGACTGTATGGAGTTTTGGAAGGTGAAGTGATAGGTTTGTTAGATTATGTAAAAACAAGTTGTTGGAATGGCTTGGGTTCATAAAATACTTGATAGGAAATACAGAACTGAAAGACTTGACAATAGTAACATTATAATTAAATATGGGAAGCCTAGGCAAACAATGACAGAGTTCTTTTTTTTTCCATAATAAATCTTTGTTATATTATTTTCAAACACAAATAAGAACAAAAATAACATATATTCATAAATCAAGCATTAACTAATATCACTAATAACCACACTCTATATACAATATTTACAAGAACGCTTCCATGTAATACAGTTAAATATAAAAAAGCATAAGAATAAATGCAAGTAATAAACAGTTGATTACTAAATTCTCTCCACACACAAACAATTATTAATATTTCCAAGTTGAAAATACTATGCTAGTATAATATTAAAAATCTGTTCCCAAATTTTTGGATTAACATTTTTATTTTGTGGTTTAATAGTAATTTATGAGCCAATATATGTTTAGTCGCTAGAACTCTAAAGTTCTGCCATGAAGTTTTAGATGGGTCTAACCAATTTGAAGCTATATAAAGCTTCATTAATAGAAAAAATATTAATATATATAATAATTTGTGATTTAGGGATCTCTCTCGGGGGAATATGCAGAATCATAAATGTCCATGATAACATTGTACTCTGGTAACCCACCTTTTGAAGTTGGATCTTAAGGGAATTCCAAAGTTTGAAAATACATTTACAACTCCAGAACATATGAAGAAGATCAGCTGGTTGATTCTTGCAGTATGGACAAGTTGGTGAATTTTTGGGATTAAATTTATGCAGGGTAAGACGTGTATAATATGCAGTATTCCAAATCATCAACTGGGTATATATTAATTTTTGAAGAGAAGTAGATTTGATAGTCAATTGCTTTTAACATATTACTTCTATCTGTCAGTAAGACTTTCTCTTCCCAGTAGTTTGATAAAATTTTATCATGAAATTGAAATTCTTTAATTAATTGATTTGCTGTTGTGATATATTTAAGATCCTGTTGGAGAGCTTGCCACAACAAAGAGCATCTATTAATAGCCTCTTCTTCCGGTTTAAAACTTTTAAAATAGCTTATAGTGAGTTCTCTAATTTATCTCAGAATAACCAGATAATTTTTAGGTAAGTTAAGTTCTTGTCTTATTTGGTTGGCCGAACTGTCAAGATGTTTATATATATCAATCAAAGTTAGATTAACTATCAATGGAAACTTGTTGAGATCAATTAGTTGATTATTCAATTTTAAATTAGGATTCTTATGAAAGGGTTGAAAAACCATCATATGTTGAACCAAATCTTATAAATGAAATAAATTATTTAAAGAGAGTATATGTTCATTTTGATGTGTTCAATAATCCCATAGAATTTCAATGTATCCTTACCTAAAAAAAGTAAGGCTTTAGGATTGATATTTAACTTTAGAATATATTTATATTTCAGAACTACCCAAGGTGGTGTCCACTTAGTATTATTTATATCATAATTGGCAATTCTTAAAATTCTATTAGAATTTACAATTAAATAATACATTTCAAAATTAGGTAATTCCAGTCCTCTATTTTTTGGGGTCATTAATTTATTATAAGATATCCTGGTTTTCTTTGGTTCCCAAATGAATTTAGCCAATTCTTTATGAATCCGTTTGAAAAATTACTTCGAAAGTAATAAATTGGCTGACCTAAAAATATACAGTAACCGTAGTAATATGTTCATTTTGATAATTGAAACTTTTGCAAATATTGGCAGTCGTAAATTTTTCCATCTCCCAAAATCAAAAATTATTTGTTCCCAGATTGCTTTAATATTATTATTATAAAAGTCTTTATTATCAGTAGAGAACTCAATACCTAGATATTTAATATTTTATTTAAATGATACCTGTCCCACTAAGGGCAATAACGAAAAGGGTTTAGGTGTCTTTAAAGGGAAGATATTGTTTTTTTTTCAAGTTAATTTTATAATTAGACACTTTTGAGAACTCATTAACAGCCTTCAATAATTTTTCAGTATCTGATAATGGAGATGCACAATAAATGCTAAGATCGTCAGCAAAAGCTGCCATTAATATTTCCTTTACATAAATTATTGGGACATTATGATAAACATTTTGTTTAATATATAAAAACAATGGTTCAAGACAGATATTAAATAATAAAGGGGACAAAGGGCAACCCTGGCGTGTTCCAGTCAATCTGTATTCTTTTAGAGAAGTTTTTATTAATATACAATGTAGTATAGGGATTACTATATAATATTTGTAACATTTGGACAAACTCATGTGATATATTAAAATATGGTAAAGGATCAAACAAGAAATTTTTATCAACCCTATCAAAGGCTTTCTGGGCATCAATTATAAGGGCATAAATATTTAAATTATTTTGCTTAGCATGCTCTAACATAGTATGTAGTGTGAGTGTATTATCACTGGTTTGTCTACCTGCCATAAAACCAGTCTGTTCTTTAGAAATGATATGAGTCATGATTCTCTTCAGTTTAGATGCTATAACAGAGGTTAGAATTTTCATGTCTACATTTATTAATTATATCGGTCTATAATTATCTGGATTTTGAGGATCTGAATTGGCTTTATGTATAAAAATAGTTTTTGAGGCGTTAAGGTGTGGATCATTAATTTTATTCCTAATTATGTAGTTAAACACAACTGAAAGTATCTTACCGAAAATGTCTTCAAATTTTTTTATAAAATTCCACTGTCAAGCCATCAGGACCTGGTGATTTATGTGATTTCATATGCTGAATTACATATACTATTTCTTCTTCAGATATCGGTTTAACCAAGTCATTTTGAATGTCCTCTCCTATTGTTGGAAACTTAATTGACTGTAGAAATTGTTCATAATTCCTGTTAGGGGTCATATCCTTTTGTCCAGCATAAATATTAGTGTATATTTTTACAAAGATATTAAGAACCTTCTCAGTTTTAGAATATATTTTATTATTAAATTGCATTTCCGAAATTTGCACGATTGGTTTTGTTTGATTAATGATCCTAGCTAACGCTCTCGATGGTGTTTGAACATGACTGGCATACCTCACTAACGTCTTGTACTCTTGAAATGTTAATCTACTTTTCTGAAGTAAAAAGAGATCCTTTTGACATTTAATCAGTTCATTCTCTGTTTGCTCATTAAAATCTCTAATCAGTTCTTGATCAAGTAATTTAATTTTTATTTCTAAAGTTTGAATATCTTTGTTTAATATCTTTTTATAATAAGATGCTTTTTGCAAAAGTGTCCTCCTTATTTGAGCTTTAACTGTTGCCCATTCAATATCTGGGGCAAATTGTTGTTTCCTTAAACCAATCAATAAGTCTTTCAGGTACTTTGTAATTTCCAGTATTATATCCTCCTTATTCAATAGATTTGGATTAAGAGACCAATTATAACCTCTTTGTCTCAAAGTATCTTTTACCCCCTTAGTAAAACTCAACGAAATTTTAGAATGGTCTGATATATAATGGGCATGTACCATAACTGTAGGTTCTAGATTGATCAATACTCTTGAAATCAGGAAGAAATCAATTCTGGACCACATTTTATGACATGGGGAATAAAAGGTAAAACTGCTTGTACTATTATCGTTATTCAGATAGTGAAATGGATCATATAATTGAAAGTCTTCTTTAAGATCATTCAGTGCTAATAGAGCATGCTTGTTAAATGCTCTTTGTGGACAAGATCTATCCAACTTCGGATTCATATAATTGAAAGTCTTCTTTAAGATCATTCAGTGCTAATAGAGCATGCTTGTTAAATTCTCTTTGTGGACAAGATCTATCCAACTCCGGATTCTGGTAGGTATTCCAATCACCTCCAACAATTACATAATATCTATCAAATTGTGTTAAAATTGAATATAGTGATGCTATAAATAGTTGTTGGTCATTACAGGGAGCATATATATTTAAAAGTAAAATAGATTTATCAAATAAGGTAGACGAAAGAATAACATAGCACCACCGTCCATTTTTATCTGTATTAGAATCTAATATCTTTTCCTTGTATTGATCTTTAATAATTATGGCTACCCCAGCACTATTTGACTTACCTTCAGATACTACTACTTCTCTAATCCATATCTTTTTTTTAACATCACCCCATTGATCATTCATTAAATGCGTTTCTTGGAGTAGGATAAACCACACCTTAGCCTGCAACAATACATGTAACACCAGTTTCTTCTTCAAGTTCTGGACCCCTTTAACGGTCCATGAATCTACTTCCCACATTTCAAAGATTCACTGTAAGATGAAAGTTTTGGAGAGAGAGCATGGAAAAAACAAAAAACAGTAAATTCAAAACCATGCATATTCTGGAAACAATCCTTATATCCCGTCCTCAACCAGTGCATACCCACTCTAACCCCGGACCAGGAGATGAACAGGTCCTGTATAATATAAAATGACAAAGGGTTTAAAAGAAACAGATATAAAAACACCACAATGTAAAATTTCACACATGTATCACAATTAAGACCTATAAAACCTAACTTCACTACGACAAAGCCTAAACTAAACATTCCCTAACAAACACTGCCATAAACTACATCTCTTTGGTTAATTACTATTTAAACAAATCAAATTAAAAATGTAACAGTAGTACATGTAAAAAGAATAAAGTAAAAAAAATAATGCATTTTCAGTAGGTTATAATAATGCACTTTCAATTGGATTAGCTATCTATACATAAACCATATGCATTAAAAGAGAGAAGAGAAAGAGAAAAAAAAACATACTAATATATAACCCTATATTAAAGCAACTAGACAGCAAATTTATTAATATCCTTTGCTATACATTCACCTTATACTAGTTTCATAATAAAGCAAGCTTCTAACTAAATAAAATAATGAAAATAACAAAACATTAAAAACTATGCTGACAGGTTAAATAAACATTGCTAAATCCCTGCACCCTCTCTAAATAATATAACTACAAAATGTTGACAAAGTTAATAAATGAAGTTCCTAACAAGTTCCTGTGTGCTTAAATTACTATAGAACAGTGTTATTTAATGTTAAATAGGCAAGAGAGTGTTTAAAACAGTTCTCTTCGGTTTTCCAAACCAGGAAGTCCTGTAAAATGCTCGTGGCGGGGGACCACTTTTGCAGACGGACTCCCGGAAGTGCCACAACGAAATCTACACCCTCAACAGCATTTTAAGCACTTCCTGTCTTCCTCCTCATTGAAAACAGTTCGTAGAAGCCATAAAATGTCAGGAAACAAGTGTAGGAGATCAAGATAAGGAAAAGCAAACAGTTTTATTGCTCAGGAATAGGCCTAAGCTTCAGAATTGCAAACAAAGATTACCCAATCCTCGAAACACAGTAAACATAGCAGCATGCCAGTCCCAGCAAAAGTTCAATTCAAGTCTCTGATGCAAGTAAAGCCTTGAAAATTTTAAACAGATTTCTTGCCTCATTTTTGGTGGAAACAGAATGTTTAGCCCCATCCACTGTGAATATAAGCATATTAGGATATTTCATTTGAAACTTCACTTGTTTGTCAATAAGAAATTTGCAGTAAGGAGACAGACTGTCTAGCCTGTCTGATCTGTATAGGTAAATCCTGTGTCAGAGATATTTTATTGTTTTTCTACATAATATAGTCTCCACCTTGTTTTGCAGTAATAAGTATTCTATTTACATCTTGATAATTAAGCAGTTTAACATACACAGGTCTAGGAAAATTAGATGCTTGTACCTCTCTCAAAGCTCTGTGTGCTCTTTCCACGATGATTTGTTTCACAGTATCAGAATCATTTAAAAGCACTGCAAATATTTGTAGTATGGATGGAATCAGTTCATTATACTGAATGGATTCAGGAATCCCTCTGACAATGATATTGTTTCTCCTGGATCTTGCTTCTAGGTCTGTAAGCTTACTTTGTATAGCCTGTATATCCACATCATGCAGATTAGTTTTTTTTCCAGTAAAACTAATTTGTCCTCAGTATCAGAAATTTGAGCCTCCGTCTTATCCATTCTTTCCAGCAACTGAGTACATGAAATTCCAAATGATTGTATTTGACAAGTCAGTTCTTTTAAAGCTTCTTGTATAGGCAGAAGTGCAGTTTTGATATCCTCCATATTTAAAGCTTGAGCAGCTTTAGTTTTAGTCCCTAGTTTCTGTTGTTCCTGTGCTTTAGTAATTTTTTTGTCGTTTAGTAGTCGCATCTTTTTCTGGTGATTGCAATTCTGATAATTTTGTTTTAGTCGTAGTTATATCCATGCTCTTGTCTTCTTTTGACATCTTATTGGAACATAAAAAGTTGCAATATAAAAAGCACACTGTTCCTTTGTGTATTCCTCTCTGCAGAGCTAGCTAATCTGTTGTAATCCAATGAAATATATTCCTTTTTTCCGGTTTTTCTTCTCAATCCAGGATAAATAAGGGTAGTTAGAGTAAGTTTATCGAAGTTTTGATGTTGAAAACTTTGTAGTACACACTCATGGTTTTTATTTCCTCTGGTTAAATGGAGAGCTGCAGTTCAGCAGTGTTCACAGAACGGCAGCCATCTTTGAATCCCAGACAATGACAGAGTTCTTAATGTGATATGAAAAAAAAACAGCACAGCTTTGGCAGGTGTTGTAACCTGGCAGACCACTATCTGGATGAACAGCAGATGTTGAGCATGACTGTTCTGAGGTGACTCGAGCATCATTTGAGATGTGTACAAGTAATAAGAGAATGAGATTGTACTGCCGCGGTGGTACAGTGGTTGCGTTGTTGCCTCAC
The DNA here is from genome assembly GCF_019279795.1 of Protopterus annectens. NCBI lineage: Eukaryota > Metazoa > Chordata > Ceratodontiformes > Protopteridae > Protopterus > Protopterus annectens. Next base: position 551,922,195 of record NC_056739.1, read on the forward strand.
AGCAAGAGGTTCTCCCATTCGATTCTCAGCTAGTGTGCAGGGAGTGCCTTCTGTGTGGAGTCTGCATATCCTCCCCGCGGTAGAGTGGCCTCCGAAAGACATGCGTGAATGGGCGTGCCTTACATCAACTGCGATCTACTTACACAACTGTACAACATTCAGCATTTGATCGCTGCTGCAACAGCCTCAGCTACAACGGTAGATTACGATCGCTTATACTGACTGGGATGTGGCAGAGTGAGGGCCCAGGAGCCCCCCCTCAGAGATTGGCCGTACACCTGAAGAAAAACATTTTCTGCGAACTAAGCCCTTTAGAACTTTCATGCCAAATGAAAGGGAGGCTAGAGCACTGGAAGAGATCAATGCTATTAAGTCAAAATTGCTATTCTTCACCATGGCAACATAAATACACACAAATAAAGGAAGACATGCAATCTAGTATGCAGTGTTTTGTGAAGGTGTGCAGAGGTGATCATGTTGCTGCTTCTAGAATATTTGCAGAATCTAACCCTTTCCAAAAAGCCATGGATGCAGACAAGGCCCTGCTAGAATGAGTCTTGAACTTGCCTGGAACTGCTTGTTGTGAAAGCATACACCTGTTTTGACAAAAGTTGCCTTTTTTCCCTTCAAAAAATAAATAACTGATCAAAATTTCTAAAGGTTTAAAATTCTGTCAAGATAAATCTGAGTTGTCTGCGATTATCATAAACATGACAAATCCTCTCTCACTTCTTTAAGGATCTGGAAAGAAGATGTAAATGGATAAAGTACAGTTATGTACACTTACCATAAATGTAGATGTTCAAGTGTATTCACTGTAGCAGTCATCACATTTAGGTCATCTGCTTGCAGTAGCCCTCAGTCAGCCTGATTATCAAGTCTTGGGTCTTGCGTCAGTTGCTCTCTCTTCTTCCGTGGCATCAGGTAGTCAGGGGAATAAAGCATGCAGCCGACGCCATTACTTCAGTTTTTCTTGCCCCGGATGTCAGGTGTCCCCTAATGGGAAACAATTAAAAATATACATGCAAGGTTATACCTCCAACAAAAAAGCAAATACACCAAAAAGCTTTTAAATATAGTAAAGGGGAACAGAGGTATAGCCAAAAGAAGTCAGTGGGCTGGAAGGAGGGTAACCAGGACTGCAACAGTGAATACAATCTAACATCTACATTTATGGTAAGTGTACACAACTGTACTATGTTCTTCGTGTTTCACTGTTGCAGTCATCACATTTGGGTAGATTCCCAAAGCTAAGGATGGGAGGAGGGATTTGGATAGCATTAGGACCAGCTATAAGGCCCTGCAAGACTGCAGTGGCAAAGCCAGTTCTGGATTTAGAGAAAATTGGCAAATGGTAATGCTTGGTGGAAGTATGTACAGAACTCCAGTTAGCAGCTTCTAGGATGTCCCTGGTAGGGACACCTCTGAGAAAGACTGCAGTAGCAAAGCCAGTTCTGGATTTAGAGAAAATTGGCAAATGGTAATGCTTGGTGGAAGTATGTACAGAACTCCAGGTAGCAGCTTCTAGGATGTCCCTGGTAGGGACACCTCTGAGAAAGGCTGTAGAGGTAGATGCAGCCCTGGGTGAATGTGGTCTAATCCCCTGTGGGATAGGTTTTCCCTGGTGCTTATAGCAGAAATGAATGCAATGGCCTATCCATTTAGAAATGGTTTGCTTTGAAATAGCCTTCCCCTCTGCCGCTGCAGCAAATGCCACCAGCTGTTGTTCAGATTTCCTTTGAGGTTTAGTCCTGTCCAAGTAAAATCTAAGTTGTCTGTGCACATCTAAAGAGTGCAGTATCCGTTCCCCTTTGTTCTGCAGATTAGAAAAGGTTGGCAAATGAATGGACTGATTAAGAGCCACACTGGATACTACACCTTGGGCATGAAGGAGGGATTGGTCCTGAGGGACACCCTGTCTGCATGAAAGATGATGAAAGGCTCCACTGCCATAAGGGCCTGTAATTCAGATACCCTTCTTGCTGAAGTGATTGCTAAAAGGAAGGCTGTTTTCCAAGAAAGGAATTCACTTGCAGCTGGCTCAAATGGAGGAAAAGTGAGAGTTTTTCCAATACAAAGTTAAGGCCCCAGGCTGGAGTTGAGGCTCTCCTGGGTGGCCTTAAGTTTTTGGCCACTCTGAGGAAAGGCTTGAGCAGTGGATGAGAGAAAAGGGTAGTTCTGTGTTGTAATGAGTTGAAATGGCTGAGGCATGAATTTTGATGGAAGAAAAAGAAAGGCCCTTGTGAAGCATCTCAGATAAGTATAGAATAATCTGAGGTAAACTGCGCGCTGCTGTGGCCATCCCCTGAGTTTGGTTCCAGGGACAGAATCTTTTTCATTTTTCAGCATAAGATTTTCTAGTACTAGGACTCCTTGCCTCCAAAATGACATCCAACACTTGTTTACTGAGGGATGGTAATGGAGAGATTGGGTAATTAGCCAGGCTGTCAGGTTCAGGGTTTGAAGCTGAGGGTGCAGAATCTGGCTCTCCTGCTGTGACAGTGGGGTAGAGATCTGAAGCAGGTGCCATGGAGCCAGCAGTGACATACTGCACAAGAGGGCATACCAGTGTTGGCTTGGCCAGTCTGGTTCAATCAGTATCATCCTTGGTTTGTCCTGTTTGATCTTTAGTAGTACTTTGGGAGCGGAGAGGCAGAGTAGGAAAGGCATAAACTGATAAAATTATTCCAGCTGAAGGACAGAGCATCCAGTTTCCAAGCTTGTTTGTGGGGAGTCTTGGGGAAAATTTGTCAAATTGGTAGTTCTGGGGGGAGGCAAACAGGACTATATCTGGGTTCCCCGATTTGTTTAGCAACATGATAAAAGTCTTTGGTTCCCATTTCCACTCGTGTGGGTCCATGAGATTTCTGCTTAGTTCATCTGCCAGTGTCTTTAGTTTTCCTGGCAGGAATTGAGCCTGTAGATGCACTTGGTAGCTCAAGGCTGTGTTCCACAGAGCAATGGCTAGTCTGCAGAGGGGGTATGAATGGGTACCCCCACCTGCTTGTTTATGTACCACATAACAGTGGCATTGTCCGTCTTTACCATTAATTGTCCTTGAAGGCGGTCAACAGCATTCTGTACAGCTAACATTTCTTTTTGACTGATATGCAGGTGCATTTGACTTGGGTTTCATTTGCCCTGAATGCACTTCTCTGCCAGGTGAGCCCCCCATGCACAGTCTGATGAGTCTGTTAGGGTCTGGGCGGCAGGGGGTAGAGTGAATGGTAGTCCTTGTTTTGGTGGCAGGCCTCTGCCCACCAAAGGAACTCTAACTGTAGGCAAAGTATGATAGGAATCATTGCTTCTAGATCCTGAGAATGCTGACACCATAGGCTTTTTAGATACCACTGTAGTTTCCTCATATGCAGTCTTGCATATGGAATTATCAGAATGCAGGAGGCCATGAACTCCAAGGCTTGCAGTATTTGCCTTGTGGATAGCAGGGTTTTTGTGGCCATTAGTGTGAAGTAAGTTGTCAAATGAATTTGTTTCTCTGGCATGAGGAAAGCCATCTGGAAAGTTGTGTTCAAGCTTGCTCCCAGGAATATAATTTGTTGACAGGGTATAAGATGCAATTTCTTTTCGTTTATGGTGTACCCCAGACAAGTTAGCACCTTTTGCACAAATGCCAGATGATTCAAAAATATGTCCTGGCTTTCTGCCTGAATTAGACAATCATCCAGGTATGGGTACATCTGGATATTTCTTTGATTGCAAAATGCAATGACTGGGGCTAGGCACTTTGTGCATACCCTGGGCACAGTAGATAAGCCAAAGGGCAGTGCAGATAACTGATAGTGCATGTAGCCTGCTTTGAAGCGTAGGTATTTTCTGCAAGATTCCCTGATTGGGGTGTGCAGGTAGGCTTCTTTTAAATCCAGTGTTGCCAACCAGGCATTCTTGCCTACCATAGGAAGCAACTGGTGAAGAGTTAGCATCTTGAATTTTGGAATCACCAAAAAGGTGTTTAGGATAGAAAGGTCCAGGACAGGACGCGATGAGTGGTCTTTTCTGAGTACCAGAAAAAGTCTCTAGTAGAAACAGTGTCCCTTTTCCTCTTCTGGTACAGTATGAATAGCCTTTATGCTTGAGAGAGAGAGTACTTGCTTTTGAGCCTCTTCCCACTGATTTGGGGGTAGATCTGGCCAACCGTTTGGGGTTGGTAACATGTGGTAGTGAAATCTGTATCCTTGGGAAACTATATTTAAAACCCATTTGTCCTGGGTAATGAGTTCCCAGGTTTTTTGCCTGCAGAGCAATCTTTCCCCTTAAAGGAGCAGTCAGTTGAGAAGTGCTTGGAAGTTTTAAAGTTAAGTCATTGAGACAGCTTACCATAGGGGGGAAGTCTTACTACTCCCTGATTTGGAAGTGGGAGCCCCACACTGCTTAGTCATGTGCGTACCCTAGGACTGAAGCCTGGTGTTCTACTGGTTCTGGGTTTGGACTGAAGGCCTGGAAGAGGCAGGAAAGGACCAATTCTTAGAGGGCCAATGCCTACTAAATCTTGGAGGCTGTACTTGTAGGAAATCTTTAGCAGTTTGCATAGATTAAGCTTTTTCCTCCATCTTTTTAAGAACTTCTGCTTTGTTGCCAAACAGACGGTCCTGATTTAAGGGAGCATCCAGCAATTTAGCTTTAAGATGATCTGGCAAAGACTGCTCCTTAAGCCAAGCATGCCTTCTAAGTACAGACCCAGTGACAGCAGCCCTGCAAGATGCCTCTAGTGAATCAAAACCACATTGCAAAGTATGTTTTCTAACTTGTTCAGCAGAATGCATTAAATCCTGTAAATCCTTATTTTCAGCACAGTCAAGAATTAACATCATTTTCTGTTTAAGCAATCCAATAATATGCTGCTGATACTTTAACATATGAAACTGGCAGTTTAAGGCCCTAATGGTCAAGGTTGCAGAAGTGTATACCTTCTTACCCCATCTATCCAGCACCCTGGAATCGCTATCAGAGGGGGTAGGATTTTTAGCAGTAGTAGCCTTAATGCCCTTGGTTCCCTGTGAAATGGTCTCAGGATAGACAGTAGGATTTTTAAAAAGGAACTTGTGAGAGTCAGGAACCCTGTAATATCTATCAGGTTTTCTGGGAGCAGGTAAAGAGTCAGGGGCCAAGCTAGATTCCGAAGAGACATCATCAACAATGTCTAGTACAGGAGGGATAGCTAAAGGCCTGTGTTGGGGCAGGAATAAGAAATCCCCAAGCCTCTTTTTAGAATCAGAGTAATCCTGGCTTTCCCAGCGAAAATGCTCCATTACAGTATGCAAGGTTTCACCAAAAGAGAAATCCTATGGAGGGGAAGCAGAGGGAATAGAGTCCTCTGCATCATAATCCTCATAGGTAGATAAGGGCAAATCCTGGCCATCAGAGTTGACAGAAATTTCAGAATCCTGGTCAGAAGTATCATAAGCAAATTCAGTACTAGGTCTCTTAGAGGGGGAAGGTTGGCTTCCCCTGATTAAAGTAATAAGGTCTTCAGCCATTTTTATCATTTGTTTTTTAGGCATCATGCAGTCTGGGCATTGATTTTCTAGGCATGGTTCAAGTTTTAAGCCTTGAAGAAGAAGATGGTGTCGGTTTAATATGCAAGTCAGTAGGCCTGAATACACCCTCAGAAGCCGGTGCCTGCACAGCGGCTCCGGACCCATCCAAGGTAGAGACATCCGCAGGTTCCACAGTTGAAGCATCTCGTGGCATACCTGACTCTGAATGGGTCTCAGTAGAGGCCTGTGAATCTGAAGTAGCGGGTATCAGGGCCTGCGAAAGCGCCTCACTGAGTACCGGCGAACTGGCGACTAGCTTAGGAAAAGCGTCGTCGGCAGCTTTGGACCTAGGCGGCCTGTCTCTGTCTTTATCTTTGCATTTTTTCGGAATGTCGGTAGTTGAATGGCTTACCGAAGACATATCCGGATAACTGAACAGAGTACCAAAATACTTAGAAGCGTAAATATACAGACGACGAATAGTTAGTTGTTTAAATAAGACACAAAACAGACAGTGAGGTAAGTCGTGGTCAGGGCCTAGGCAAGGAATACAGTACAAATTAAAATCTTTATGAGGTATTTGCTCTCCACAAGAAATACAATTATTGACTTTTACTGACATTGGTTTGGAGCAAGAAAAAGTTTCCCCAGTGGGGTACTTTAGTTGAACTCTTCGGTTCTGAAACTCTAAAATGAAAATTTCAGGAGTCAGCCAACCGGCACTTGCGATCTGCTTCAGGCACTACACGGCAAGAAAGACTGATATAATGGCGTCGGCTGCACGCTTTATACCCCTGACTACCTGACGTCACAGAAGAGACCGCAACCGACACAAGACCCAAGACTTTGATAATCAGGCCGACTGAGGTCTACTGCAAGCAGATAACCCAAATGTGATGACTGCAGCAGTGAAACACGAACATCTTGGATCAAAGTAAACTCTGAAACCACTTAAGGCATAAAATAAGGATTAGTACTCAAGGAAACTCTACCTTTGCAGCAAATGAGAAGGGTGAATCACGATTACACCTTATATCCGACACACTTCTTGTAGAAGTCAGAGCAATATGTAACACTGCTTACCAAGTTAAGAACTCCAAATCAACCTTGTAAACAGGTTTGAATGGAAAAGTTTAAAACTTTTTCTGGTACAAAATTAAGATCCCAAGGAGTCATCTAGCTTTTAAGTAGTCAAATAAGTAAAACTTTCAAAAACTGACTTGAGGCAGAGTAGAAAAAGGGAATCCATGGGCAGACAAGTAGAGATGGCAGAGGTGAATCTTGCTATTATAGAAAGGCAGGCCAGAGGACAATAACTCTCAAATACTGAAGAACCAGAAGTGTCTCAGTCTGCAAATGGTCTGGTTCTTGCACTGGCACCAACTAGAAAATCTTTTCCACTAGTCAAATATGATTTTCTATTAACAGGTTTTGTAGCCGATTTTAATACCTGCTGCACATTCTTAAAAAACAGATGCTTAAAAGGCACTGAAATTCTATCACCCAGGCAGTGAGCTGGATAAATTGAAAGTTGGGGTATAATCAAAACAAACCTAGTCCTGTGCAAGTTAAGTCCATTCTGTTAGAAAATTTTAGCAACTGCCTTGGCCTTTTTCTGAAGGAAGAACCACTACTGCCTGGAGCAAAAGGGAGTTAACAGTGCAGTCTCCTTCTGAATCCTTAGAAGAACCTTGATCGAAAAGCATACAGGAACATTCCTATCCATGGGAATGAAAAGGCATCTGTCTTCCAGGCCTTTGTGCAAGGAGTCCTGCAGCCAATCTTTAACTCACTGCTGTGAATGGAAGCAAAAAGATCTAGTTGAGAAATACCTTAAAGATGGATCAATTCCTGGATAACCTCAGATGCGACTTCCATTTGTGGGGCTTTGCTCTGGTCCAGCTTGTCTGATACAATATTCAACTCTTACAATGTAAAGTAGCTTGGAGGTCAGATTGTGCTGAGTTGCTAGTTCTCATGATGCCATATCTAGTCTGCTATGGCAGTAGGATCTGGTTCCCCCCATTTATGTACATGTCACCATTGTGTCTGTCATAACTAAAAGAGGTCCTAGAACCCACAAAATGGATTAGACACTTAAGGCAGTTATTAAAACCATTAGTTTTGAGGTGTGTTTTCATTCATTTTGCCCTGAACTTTTATCCTCTTGGAAACCGCTCCTTAGGAAATAAGTCTTGTGTATCTGTAGTTACATACTAAGTAGGAACTGGAAAAGAAAAGGGGAGACTGGTTGCACCCACCAAAGCAACTTCCTTTTTTTACAAACTTCACCACTGGGATCTGAAATGTTAGGAAGTGTGTGTGCCAAGTCCAAAGATTTAATGAAACCTTTAAATTTCCTGATGTGATGTCTGGTCAAAGGAATCGTTAGACTTGTAGAAGCCACAGATCCTAGAATTCTGCAATAATCCCTGGCAGATGTCCAACTGGTTGAAAAATATTAGAAATTGTTCGTTGTAAAATTCTACTTTGTCCTGAGAAAGAAAAGCCATCATGAGGGATGTACCCAGGAGGCATCCCTGAAACACTATCATGCGAGATGAGAAGAGATTTTTTTGTTACTCACATTGAATTCCAGACTCTGGAAATTTTTTCCATCTAAAGCCAAAGACTCATGACAGCCTGTAAAAGAAACTGAAAAATAAGGAGTCTAAATTTGGCTATTACTGGTGCCAGGCACTTTGTAAACACCTTTAGAGTTGCAGACAAGCTGAAACTTACAGCAGATAACTGAAAATGAAAAGCAGACGGAACAAAATCTGCAATCTTTCTGAAGTGGAATGTGATATATCTTTTCAATCCATGGTTACTAGAAGAATGAGAGGCAACAGACACTGAATACACAGTAGCTAGAATTAGGGGATTTTAATGTGAAGACTTGGCAAACCGCTTTAGTACAGCTCTCAAGAGTTCTTTTTTTTTTCTTTGGCACCATAAAGATTCTATAAAAAAAATACATTCCCTATTTGATTTGGGGGAACATATTCTATAACTACCTGTGACAGCAAATGATCTAAGACAGGGAGGTCTGAATGGCTAGATGCAGACAGATCCTTTGAAACGGAGGAAGTGATTCCCACCACCACTTGTAAACTTTTAAAAAGATTCTCAGAACCCAAGAGCCTGATGTTAACTGGTGCCATAAAGGAAGTGAAGACCTAGACTTCTGGGAAAACTGTACAGGCTTGCCAGGGTAGGGAGAGGGAAAAAGGACGTAGCATATAGTCAAGTCTGCATTTTTTAGACTGTCCTTGGTTTTAGAAGGACCTTCCTTTCTTTTTGAATATTCTTGCCACTGCTTTTTGACATTCTGTTTGCCTTTATTTATTTAACATTTGTTTACTGGGAAAGTGTGACTTGGAACAAAGCCAATTTTCAGTGGAGGATCAGGGAGAAACGCTCCAGACGCATGTCTTTGTAACGTGGGAGGAAACTGGAGCACCCAGAGTAAACCCTCATGAATGCAGGGAGGACATGCAGATTCCGCACAGAAGGCACCCCAGCCAAGAATCAAACTGGAGAGCCTCTTCTTGCTGTGAGGCAACAACTCTACCTCTACACCACTACGCCATCCTCCTTTGTCTTGCTGAGATTACATACGACTCTTATAAAAGGAAACTGAATGGGAAGAAAAGTTTCTATATTTTAGCATGGATGATTCAAAAATCTGGCTAACATCCTAAATTAAACTTTGCTCTTTCATCACATTTTTTAGGACCTCAACAGATAACAGACCAAGTAAATGCTTCTTATCCGGGAAGCATTCCAGGAATAGAGTTCTGATAGCCTCTGATAAATTCAGGACACAGAGCCAGGCAAATCTCATCACTGACCCAGTAGCAGCTGTTCTATTAACAGCATCAACAGAGTCACTGAAGCACTTTAAAAACTGTTTGCTTATCTGAGAGAAACAGGATATTGGAGAATTCAGAGAAGTCTAAATGTCTGAAGAAAGGCTCTCAGAAATTAACTTTGGCATACTGTCAAAAGAAGCCATAAGAAACAGACATGCAAGCCTGAACACTGTTTGGAAGGCTAAAGTAGCAGTAGCATAAACTTTCTTTCAAAGCATATCAAGTACTTTACCATCATTGCCAGAAGAAATAGAATTAGCAACTAAGATGCTTGGCAGGAGGTGGTTTGAGAGAGCAATTAACGACTGCAATATCTGCTCTAGGATTTGGGAAAACAAATTTGTGGGTCTGGTGCACCTTAAATAATTTCAGACTTTTTGGAAGTGACTGGCCGTCAGGTAAACTGCTGGCTACAGGGAAAGCATCCTCTAATGCTTGCAACACAGGAGGGATAAATTCTACCTATAACAAATAGTTTAATCTTTTTTGGGTTCTGGTATTTCTTTTTGTTCCAACTGAAATAACTTCATTCTGGCAACAGTAGCAGAAAAGGATAACTCTTCACCTGGGAAATCTGAACAAAAACTTCAAAGTTAAGATTCCTCAGTCTGTGTTTAAGAAACTAGAAAAACACAGTCCAAATCTAATTTCTCTCTCTCAGAGATGATCAGAATTTGAGAGAGAAACTGTATTAAAAATGAAAGGCTCAGAATGCAAAGACTTAAATGCTTAGCAAAACCCAAACAATCCTTGTCAACCCTAAGTGACAAAGGTAATGAAATATGTCAGTTTTTATGTTTGCTTTTCCTGGAAGTCTGTTCAGAAAAAAGTACAGTTTTGTACCTACCATAAATGTAGATGTCCGAGAGGTATGCATCTGCAGTCCTAACAAATGGGTTGTCCTGTCGTCAGGCAGCCCTTCGGTCGGCCGGATTCCAAAGTCTGGGTCTGGCCTCAGCTGATGTCGCACTTCACCCGACGTCATAGCTGCAGTTCTTTGGGTATAAAGGTATCAGCCGACGCCATTTTCCTCAGTGTTTCTTGCCCCAGATGCCAGGTGCCCTCTAGGAAGGCTAAATTTGGATAAATGTAAGAGTTTCCAAATAAGAGAGAGCAAATAAAAATAAACATGTATATACATATATACAAACAAATACACCATAATAGATTCCCCCAGCTAACTAGAAGATGGGTAAATACCCTAGGAGTACCACAGAGGGGAAGGAGGGAGGGTAATCCTGACTGCAGATGCATACCTCTCGGACATCTACATTTATGGTAGGTACAAAACTGTACTATGTCCTTCAAGGATGCATCTGCAGTCCTAACAAATGGGTAGAATACCATAGCCAAACTGGGGGAGGAGGAATAATAAGATTATGGTGTGGTTAAGATCCCTTGCAAAACAGCAGTGGCAAAACCTGCTCGGGATCTGGAGTATAAGGGTAGATTATAATGCTTGGCAAATGTATGCACGGAGCTCCAAGTAGCAGCCTCTAAAATGTCTTTGGTAGCCACTCCTCGTAAAAAAGCTGTAGTAGTGGCTGTAGCCCTTGTGGAGCGAGGTCTGATGTTTTCTGGAGTTGCCTTTCCATGGTAAAAGTAACAAAATCTAATGCAATTTCCTATCCACTTAGAGATTGTCTGTTTTGAAATTGCTTTTCCTTCCATTCCTGTTGCATATGCTACCAGTAGCTGGTCAGTTTTTCTATTGCTCTTGGTCCTGTCCAGGTAGTAGCGCAATTGCCTATGTACATCCAAGGTATGTAATAGTCTTTCTCCCCTGTTCTGTGGGTTGGGGAAGAATGTAGGCAGGTAGATAGCTTGGTTTAAAGATACCCTGGAGACCACCTTTGGCATAAAAGTAGGATTAGTTCTCATGGACACTCTATCTTGATGGAAGATAAGGAAGGGCTGTACTGCCATTAATGCCTGTAGTTCAGAAACCCTTCTTGCTGAAGTGATTGCAAGCAGGAAAGCAGTTTTCCATGATAAGTACTGTAATTCTGCTGTTGCTGCTTGCTCGAAAGGAGGGAGTGTCAACTTTTCTAGCACAAAGTTCAAGTCCCATGCGGGCAATGGTGGCTTCCTTGGTGGTTTTACATTTTTAATTCCTCTCAGAAACTGCCTGAGTAGAGGATGTGAGAAGACTGGAGGGTCCATGTTGTATTCTGCTGAAATAGCTGAAGCAAGAATCTTAATGGAAGAATAGGACAGGCCATTGTGGAAAATCTCTGCCAAGTATTCCAGGATGTTAGCTATGTTTACCAGTGACACATTTTCTCCTTTTGCTGCACTCCAAATGAGATATCTTTTCCATTTTGCTGAATAAGTTTTCCTTGTTGAGGGTCTGCGAGCCTCCAAGATAATGTCTTTAACCCTTTGAGATAAATCTGGGTTATTTTGTCTTATGCAATGCTCCAGGCAGCCAGCTGCAGTGTTTTTAGGTTTGGATGCAGGGTCTTGAAGTTGTTCTGTGTTAACAGTAAGGGAACTAGGGGCAGAGGCCATATTTGTTCCCGAGACATGCTCCTCAGTAATGGGTACCAATGCTGCCTCGGCCAGTCTGGAGCTATCAGGATGATCCTTGGATGGTCTTCTTTGATCTTCAATAGCACCTTGTGCATCAAAGGAAGAGGTGGGAATGCATATGCTGTCAGGTTTTTCCAACTGAAAGATAGGGAGTCCACCTTCCAATTAAGTGGGTGGCATGCCCTCGTGCATAATTTTTTCAATTGGTGGTTGTGTGGGGATGCGAATAAGTCTATTTCTGGTAGTCCCCATTTCCCTGTAATGGATTTGAAAATGTCTGGATGCAGCATCCATTCGTGTGCATCCGTGGTAGTTCTGCTTAGGATGTCTGCTAGTATATTTTCTTTTCCTGGTACAAATATTGCTTGTAACTGAATGTTGAAGCTCAGGGCCACATTCCAGAGGTCCATTGCCATCCGGCATAGAGGGTATGAATGTGTGCCTCCCTGTTTGTTGATGTACCACATAACTGTGGTGTTGTCCGTCCTTATCAGCAATTGACCCTGTCGAAGAAATGGTCTGAATGTCTGAATTGCCAGTTTTACTGCCAGCATCTCCTTTTGATTTATGTGTAGGTTTAGCTGGTCTTGAGTCCATAAGCCTTGTATGCACTTGTCCAGCATGTGTGCCCCCAACCGAGGTCTGAGGCGTCCGTTGTGATAGTCTGGCTTGGTTGAGTGCTGTGGAAGGGCAGCCCTTTGTTCGATTGACAGGCCTGAGCCCACCATTGGAATTCTTGCTTCAGGCATGGAATTATTGGAATTTGGGTTTCTAGGCTGTGCTTGTGCTGAGACCATAAATTCCTTAGGTACCATTGTAACTTTCTCATATGTAGTCTGGCATGTGGAATCAATATTATGCAGGATGCCATGTAACCCAGGGCTTGCAGGACTTTCCTTGCTGTTAGCTGGTTCTGCTTCATTCATGCCATGAAATAGAGAGGAAGGTGCTTCTGTTTTTCTGCTGTGAGGGATGCCATTTGATTTGATGTGTCCAGCTCTGCACCCAAGAAAGTTATCCTTTGGGATGGTATCAGCCTTGACTTTTTTATATTGACTGTGTATCCCAGGGCTTGCAGTAGATGAATGACCTTTTTCAAATCTTTTGCTAATTTGCTTTTGTTGTCCGCTTGTAACAGGCAGTCGTCCAGGTAAGGGTAAATTTGAATTCCCTGAAGCCTGCAATGAGCAATTACTGATGCCAGGCATTCCGTGAATACTCTGGGCGCAGTAGATAAGCCAAAGGGCAATGCTGAGAATTGATAATGCTCTGATCCTGCAAGAAATCTGAGGTATCTTCTGCAATTTGGTCGTATGGGGACGTGCAGGTATGCCTCCTTGAGATCTAGAGTTACCAGCCAAGACTCCTTGCCCAGCATGGGAAGAAGCTGCTGTAGGGTCAGCATTTTGAATTTTGGAACAATGAGGTATGTGTTTAGAGCGTACAGGTCGAGAATAGGTCTCCATTGGTTTTCTTTTCTTGGCACCAGGAAAAGTCTGGAGTAAAATCCTTGCCCTTGTTCCATAGACGGTACCCTTTCTATAGCTCTCATCCTTAGTAAGTGGTGTATTTGTTCTGGAGCTTTTGTCTTCTGATTTGGAGGTAAGTTTGGCATTCCTCTCTTCCTTGGTAGAGTATGGAAGTGAAACCTGTAACCTTGGTCTATTGTCTGTAAAATCCATTTGTCTCCTGTGATGTAATGCCAGTTTACTGAAAATAAGGCTAGCTTTCCGCCTAAGGGTGCTTCTAGTTGTTCCCTGGTAGGCGGTCTCAGAGCCAAGTCACTGTGATTGTCCTGTGGAAGTGGTGGTGGCTGGATCTGTGGCAGTACTTCGCTGGTTGTTAGGCTGCCACTGACGTCCCCTGTAGGCACCTCTGGATTGACCCCTGCCTCTTGGGCCTATTCCTGCCTCTCTGAGCTCTGGAGGTGTCTGGAAAGGACCAATTCTTGGAAGGCCAGTTCCTACTAAACCTTGGAGGCTGGACCTGTAAGAAATCCTTGACTGTCTGGACAGATTTTGCTTTCTCTTCCACCTTCTTCAGCACCTGCTGTACAGGGGAGCCAAACAAATTGAGCTTATCCATGGGAGCATCTAGGAGCTTTGATTTAACATGGTCTGGTAAGGACTGCTCTTTTAACCATGCATGTCTTCTGATCACTGTACCAGTCATAGCTGATCTAAAGGAAGCCTCCAGAGCATCATAGCCGCATTTTAAGGAATGATTACTGACCTGCTGAATGTTATGTACCATTTCCTGAACAGATTTTTTGTCTAATGGTTCAGACGAGGACAGTTTTTTAGTTAACTGATCTAACATAAATTCCCGATACTGAATCATGTGGAATTGACAGTTTAAGGCCCTAGCCGAAAGAGTAGCAGAAGTGTAAACTTTTTTACCCCATCTCTCTAAGGCCCTAGATTCCCTTTCAGAGGGGAGGGGGTTTTTGGCTGGCACAGTTTTGGTAGATTTTGCTGCTTTAGCCCTGGCAAAAGCCTTAATCGACATGGATGCAGGGGGCCTAGCAGCTCCACGTGCAGGCAGTAAGAGTGGAAATCTTTATGAGGTATTTGTTTCCCACAAGTTAAACAGTTATTCACTTTTTCTGACATCGGCTGAGGCAATAAAGAGTCCCCAACGTGATGTTGTGGGGGCTCGAACCATGACTGCCTCTTCGTCAGTCGATGTCTCTACCGCTACGCTATTGCTTCTTTCTTCGGTAGTAGTAATCTCTGGTTCTGACTGACCGGCACTTGCGAACAGCTTCTGCTTCGGGCGCCACGCGGCAAGAAAGACTGAGGAAAATGGCGTCGGCTGATACCTTTATACCTGAAGAACTGCAGCTATGACGTCGGGTGAAGTGCGACATCAGCCGAGGCCAGACCCAGACTTTGGAATCCGGCCGACCGAAGGGCTGCCTGACGACAGGACAACCCATTTGTTAGGACTGCAGATGCATCCTTGAAGGACATCAGCATCCTGAAGAACAGTTCCTTTCCTGAGTATCAAGCTCCTCAGTGTGACTTAAGAACCATCATACTCCACTTGGGGACCCAACCACAAAAAGCAACCTTTAATATGGTCCTTTACCATCAATTCAAGCTTCTTAGAGTGGCTTCAAGAAAAAAATGCCCTCTCCTTCCTTCAATTACAAGAGATTCCAAATAGGACAGCCAAACAGCTGCAGAGAGCATGCCTGCCTCTTACATTTTAGTGGCTTCCTAAGAGCCAACACAATCAAGACCAACAGAAAACAATGAGCAGTCCAAAATGGCCACAGCAGTCACTCATCTGTAACTAAAAGCAAAGAGGAAGCCATCTTCAAAACCAAAGTCTTCCACACAACTTTTCTTTTCGCAGACAGGGGAGGAAGAATCAAGGAGCCTAGAGTCAGATTTACTTCTAAAGAGAAAGGTATCCGACAAGTAGTAGGACCTACCACCTAAATAAAATTTCAAGTTTTGAAGTAAATTTCTCAGTGACCAGCACTAACACTAGCTCTTGCCTCTGACAATAGCTTTTGACAGAAAAGGTAAATTTTTTCCTTAGAAAAACTGATAAAACAGACAGTAATCCCCAAAAGGGTACTTAACTGCCCAGACATGAAGAGCTAACCAACCAATTGCTCTAAGCCCAGAGGGACAGCATACTTCACGAAGAAAGTTCTGAAGGTTCGATTCCATAACCACTGATTTTATACACTCCTGTCCTTGAGCTGTTCAGCAGTTAAGGTGCATAGAAGGGACCTTTAAAGCTTTGGAAAATGGCCAGTCATCCAGTGCTTGGCAAGATTTATGCCATATGGCTTAGCCTACTGCAACAGCGATCTAATGATTATCACTGCATGCAACAGTAAGCAGAAATAGAGAACATTAACAAAATAATTGTGGATTTGTACATTGCTCGAAAGAATGATGGGAATCGAATAAATATAGTGACTCATTACGAAAGGAGCAGGCCTAATGGGATTTGGCCAAGTGTTATATTCACTTTTCACTCCAGATGAATTGTATGTTGAATTCCGAGACATATCCATCAATGTTTACTGACATGCTCTCAAGAGCTGTGAATTATTTAGACAGATGCCCAAGAAAATGAAGTAATGTAGCAGAATGTCAAAGAAATAGCACCATGGTGTACAACAGATGCTGCAACACTGAAAAAGTATATTATACACACACACTTATACATATCAAATACATGCAACAGAAAGCAATTCTTGAACTCTATGAAAGACACAAAAATATGCAGTGCGACATCAACATACCATGAGGGTCAAGTTGTCATCTGTCTTCAGAGATCTACAGTGTAGTAACATTGCATTAAATTATAAGTTAGGTACTCTCCATAACTAGGCATCTGTGTTGTCCACTTTCATTCTTCCTCACTTATGAGTCTCTGATCAGATCCTCGGATCCGACTCGGCTGCATACTACAGACTTCAGATCCAACTCTTGAGCTTCTCCCTCTATCCATAATGCCCCAACTCCATCCCCATTACCTCAGATTGAGTTTGCTGCACTATACCTGCACCCATCATTGCCAAGCTATCAAAATACTTAACTGGTACGAATTTTCCCAATACCTCAGTTACACCCAACTAACCCTTGCTCACAGACTAGTATACAACCCAGAGAAATGCCCTGCTCTACTGTCAACCCTTCAACCCTATAAACCCCTCTAGAAATCTACGGTTCACAAATAAACAACTTCTGATCATATCAAAACCAAACAAAAGAGCAAAACAAAGCCTATACTCATATTCCATAGCTAAATTATGGAATGCTCTACCAACATCAATTACTTTGTTAGCTTCCCTTAATACTTTTAAATCCTCAATAAAAAATTACTATCTTAACCCCACATGTCCTCGCTCCCTTAATACCAGACTCCCATAATCTTCTCCCCGTATTACTCCCTCTATCCAAAGCTATAACGAAAAACTAATGACCAATCCATCTACTATTTCTCCCTAACTCATTCCCCGATGGAAAAAATGGTGAGTGGGCACTAGTGTATTTCGTTTTTTAAGGCAACTACTTAAATGAATTAAATATAATTTATTTTTTCTACAAAATGTCTTTACCTTCACCCTCTATGTTAAATAGAAGATGCTGAAGTATTTATAAAAAGGTTTGCTATGATGTGATAATTGCCGTCTATAGTTGTTAATATAGCTCAAGTTTTTTCTTTTTAAAATTGTACAACTACCTATATTCTGTAATCTGATGTTATTTTACTCACTGTAGAGCTTTTCTCCCCAGGTCTCCACTGAAAATGAATTTCTGACTCAGTGGACTTTCCCGGTCAACAAATGCCTATACACAAATAAATAGACAAAGAACAGAAACAGTAGATAGAAAAGATAGGGCTCAAACCTGAAACTGTAGATTCCAAAAAAAAAAAAAAAAAAAAAAGTCCAATAGGTCCATCCAGAAGGAAAAGGATGGGGGGATGGATGGGAGGGAAGTTGAGGAAGAATGAAAATGGACAGCACAGATGCCTAGTTATCGTGAGTACATAACTTATAAATCTGATGTTGTCCTTTTCATTCTTCCTCACTTATGGAACAGAGACCCCAGCAACACTGACCTTGGTTGGGCTTCATGGAAGGATATTCCAAAGTACTGCCGAATCAAAGGAGGCTCTACTTCCAGATATGATGTCCAATTTGTAACGTGAATGAGCCTTGGATCATCTAGCTGCTGCAGAAATGTCATCAATAGATTTTCCTGACCAAAAAGCTGATGCTGCAGAAAAAGATCTAGTTGAGTGAGCTTGGAGAGGTTTTAGTAATGTCATACATTTCTACGAGTAAATCCATGACATACAGTCTGCAATCTATTTAGCTAGGGTGACTTTAGAAACTGACTGGCCTATGCAAATTGGACAGAAAGATACAAAAAGCCGGTCCGACTTTCTACACTGTATTGTCTTGTGGAGATAAAAACGTAATTGTGTATGTCAAGATGTTGCATACATTCTTTATTTTCCTTTACTTGCAAAATATGGAAAGAAAACTGGCAAGTGAATGGATTGGTTATAGTTACTTTCAGAAGCTACTTTACGTAAATATGAAGGTTTAGCCTGCAGAGAAACACCATATTTGTGGAAACTAATGTAGGAAGAATTTGCTGTAAGAGCCTGCAGTTCAGAAATTCTTTTAGCAAAATAACAGCTACCAAGAAAGCCATCTTCCATGACAGAAATTTTACGTTAGACTTGTCTGAAGGTCCAAAGGGTTTTTGTGTGAAACTTTCAAGTACTACTATAAGATCCCAAGGAGGTGAGGTATACTTTACTGGAGCTATTAGCAGAAAAATGCCTTTCGTAAAAGCTTTACATAATCTAGAGAAAGCTAAGGCAAAACAGCTATTTCCTGGGTTGAAATTTGAAAGTGCTGCCAACTGAAGTTTATTTGTAGAAAACTACCACCATCTTTTGAAAAGAGTTGTCAAAAACTGAAGAATAGCCAAAATTGGTGCAGAAAAAGGATCAATGTCCTTATCTGATGACCAACTAGAGAACCTTTTCCACTTGTTCTATGAACTTTTTTGGTAGAATCCTTTTGAGAAGCCAAGATAATGTCATGAACCAGGGAAGAAAGCCTGAACTGTCTTTACTACTGGAAGTGGAAAAACCATGCGGTCAAACTTGAGGGCATGAATGCTGGGGTACTGAATTCCCGATGGGTGAGAGAGGAGATCCTGAGTGGGTTCCAGTATCCATGGAGGATAAAGTTGAGAATGTAGAAAGAGGAAAGTACAGTTGTATACACTTACCATAAGTGTAGATGTTCGAGTGTATTCACTGTTGCAATCATCACGTTTGGGTTCTCTGCCGGGGTAGCCCTCGACCGTCCCGAATACCAGAGGCTTAGTATTTCTGTCTCAGTTGCTGCTGCTTCAAGACTGACGTCAGGTCATCAGTAGTATAAAGCAAGGCAGCCAACACCATTACATCAGTTTTTCTTGCCCTGTCAGGATGCCCCAAGTGGAAGCCAGGTTCTGGTGGAAGAACACCACCAGTAGAAAGTAATTACCAAAATGTCCCTTGCAAGGAGAGAGAAGAAAGAAGACGGGAATAGAGGGAGGGAAACCAGGACTGCAACAGTGAATACACTCGAACAGCTACATTTATGGTAAGTGTACACAACTGTACTGTTCTTCGTGTTTCACTGTTGCAGTCATCACATTTAAAGGGTGGAGGCAGTCAAGGTGACTAGGGGCTGGCTAGGATGCCCTGCAAGACTGCAGTGGCAAACTCTGCCCTAGATTTGGAGAAGATAGGCAGGTGGTAATGTCTGGTGAAAGTGTGAACAGATGTCTAGATGGCAGCCTCCAGAATGTCCCTGGTGGGGATCCCTCTGAAGAAAGCTGCAGAGGTGGAGGCTGCTGTGGTGGATCAAGTCCTGACCCCCTTAGGGGAGGTTTTCCGTGTTGCTTGTAACAGAAATGGATGCAGTGTGCTATCCATTTGGAAATTGTTTGGAGATGGCTTTGCCCTCTGCCCCTGCAGCAAAACTAACCAGCAATTGATCAGACTTTCTGAAGGATTTAGTTCTGTCTACATAAAATCTGAGCTGTCTGTGCACATCCAGAGAGTGCAGGATCTTTTCTCCCCTTGTCCTGTGGGTTACGGAAAAAGTTGGGCAAATGAATGAACTGGTTGAGAGCTACACTGGACACCACTTTAGGCATGAAGGATGGGTTAGTCCAGAGGGAAACCCTGTCAGCATGGAAGATAATGAAGAGCTCCACAGCCATAAGTATTTGTAGCTCGGAGACTCTTCTGGCTGACGTGATGGCCAGAAGGAAAGCAGTCTTCCAGAAGAGAAATTTTAACTCTGCTAAAAATGCTCATTCAAAGAGGGGTAGGGTGAGCTTTTTCAACACAAAATTCAGGTCCCAAGCTGGGGTAGGCATTTCATCTGGGTGGCCTCAAGTTGCTAGCCCCTCTTAGGAATTGTCTGATCAGACAACCGACGCCGGACCAAGACTTTGGGATTCGGCCGACTGTGGGACCGCCTGACGGCAGATAACCCAAGTGTGATGACTGTAGCAGTATAACACGATGAACATTTGTCTGATCAGAGTGTGTGTGAGAAAAGGGGCTGCTCAGTGGGGAAATGAGCAGAGATAGCAGAGGCATGAACTTTAAGAGAGAAAAAAAGAGAGACCACTGTGCAGCAGGTCAGCTAAGTAATCCAGGATGAGAGTGAGGGAGGGTTGTGCCGTATCGGCTCCCTTAGCCTGAATCCAGGTGCAGAACCTTTTCCATTTGTCAGACTTTCTCGTGCTAGGGCATCTGGCCTCGCGTACAACATCTAGAACCTGTTTACTGAGGTTGGCAGATTGATCGGTGGTTAGGGAATAAGCAAAGCTGCCAAATTGAGGGTCTGCAATTGGGGATGCATGAATTCTCCTTCTCTCTGGGTCATGAGGGTTGGGGTCTGAGTGAGATGCCATGGTAGCAGTGGGGACAGGCTGCACAGCAGTGGGTACCAGTGCTGGTGAGGCCATCTGGAGCAATAAGAATTGTCCTTGGTTGTTCCTCCCTTATCTTGAGCACTACCCCTGGGGATGAGAGGTAGTGGAGGAAAGGCATAGACCGATAGATTGACCCAGGGGAAGGACAGGGCATCCACTTTCCAAGCCATGCAGCGATGCTCCCTGGTGCAGAACTTGCTGAGCTGGCAGTTGGTGTAGGCAAAGAGCTTGACCTTCAGAGTGCTCCATTTCTGAGTTATTAGGGTGAAGGTTCTTTTGTCTAGCTGCCACTTGTGTGGGTCCAGGAGATTTCTGCTTATGTGGTCTGCCAGAGAGTTTAGAGAACCTGGTAGGAATTGTGCTAACAAGTGGAGTTGCATGGCAGAGGCTGTGCACTAAATGGCCATGGCCAGCCTGCATAGAGGGTAGGAGTAAGTCCTTCCCTGCTTGTTGATATACCATATCACAGTGGTGGTCTGTTTTGATCAGGAGAGCCCCTGGGAAGAGAAGGGGGCCTGAAAGCTGTCAATGCGTGCTGGACAGCTAACATCTCTTTTTGGTTGATGTGCAGCTGGATTTGCTGTGGGGTCCATTGGGCCTGTATGCACCTACTGTCCAGCTGTGCACCCCAGGTATAGTCTGATGCGTCTGTGGTGAGAAAGGTAGTCCCTTGTTGTGGGAGCATGCTGCTGCCCACCAAAGAAAATCTTTTCTGAGGCAAGGTATCATGGGTACAAGAGTTTCCAGGTCTTGAGGGTGTTGACACCAAAGGCTTTTTAGGTACCACTGAAGTTTCCTCATATTAAGTCTGGCATATGAAATGACTAGAATGCAAGATGCCATGAACCCCAGAGCTTGCAGGATTTTCCTTGCAGATAACTGGGGTTTGGTGGCTAGTTGACAGAAGTAGGCTGTCAGGTAATTTTGCTTCTCTAGTGTAAGGAATGCCATCTGGGATTCTGTGTCCAGGCTTGCTCCCAGGAAAATAATCCTTTGGGTGGGTACTTGTTTGTATTTCTTTTCGTTGACTGTGTACCCTAGGGAGCTCAGTAGGGACTTTACAAAGGCCAGGTGCTTGAGCAACTTTTCCTGACTGTCTGCCTGAATTAAGCAGTCTAAAGTATGGGTAAATTTGGATATTCCTTTGTCTGCAAAAGGCAATGGCCGGAGCCAGTCATTTTGTGAAATCTGGAAGCAATAAATAAGCCAAAGGGGAGTGCAGAGAGCCTGCCCTGAAATGTAGACATTTCCTGCATGTTTCACTGACAGGAACGTGGAGGTAGGCCTCTTAGGTCTAGGGTGGCTAGCCAAGCATCCTTGGAGAGCATGGGTAGCACTTGCTGGAGGGTGAGCATTTTGAATTTTGGTATCACCAGGAAGGTGTTTAGAATGGATAGTTCGAGGATGGGGCACCAGGCGCCCTCTTTTCTGGGTACCAGAAAAAGTCTGCAGTAGAAACCTTGGCCTTTCTGTTCTGCAGGAACGTGCTGCATTGCCCTCAGACAGCAGGGAAAGGACTTGCTTTTGCACCTTTGCCCACTGGTTTGGAGGTAGATCTGAGAACCCTTCCGGAGTTGGAAGTGTGTGGAAAGAAAATTTGTATCCCTGGGACACTATGCCGAGGACCCAGCGGTTGTTGGTAATGGTGGCCCAGGTGCTTGCGTGAAAGGACAGTTTTCCTCCTAGGGGCAAGTGAAGGTGGGCAGAGGGAGGGGGTGTGGGAGGATAGTCATTGAGAGTTCTTACCATGATGGGGTGGCTTAGAAATCCCTGGTTTTGAAGTGGAGGAATTCCCATTTTAATCTCTGCATTCCCTGTGGCTGCTGTCGGGGGGGGGGGGGGTCGGCTTCCATGGGGTCTGGGCTGAACTGACCTGCTGTGAGCAGGAAAGGACCAGTGCTTGGAGGGGCAATGCCTGCTGAACCTGGGTGGCTGGACTTGTAAAAAATCCCTAACTGTCTGCATAGATTTAGCCTTTTCTTCCATCTTAAGACCTCCTCTGCCTTAGTGTGAAATAAGTTGTCTTTGAGCAAGTGTGCATCCAACAATTTAGATTTAACATGGTCTGGCAAGGGCTGTTCCTTAAGCCATGCATGCCTTCTAAGGACAGAACCAGTGACTGCTGCCCTGCAAGAAGCTTCTAGGGCATCAAAACCACAGTGCAAGGTGGCTTGACTTGCAGAATACATTAACTCTTGTAACTCTTTAGATTCTGCACAAGCAGGAAAGGAAGACACTTTTTGTTTGAGAAGTTCCATGGTATGTTGCTGAAATTTTAGCATATGGAACTGGCAATTTATTGCTCTGATAGCAAGAGCAGCAGAGGTGTATAATTTTTTTTTACCCCATCTGTCTAGTGCTCTGGAATCCCTATCTGAGGGGATGGGATTCTTATCAGAGGTTGCTTTAATTCCTTTACACCATTGAGAAATTACCTCAGGGTCAGCATTAGGATTTTTAAAAAGAAACTTGTATGAGTCAGGAACTCTAATACCAGTCAGGTTTTCTGGGTGCAGGAGGGAGGGTGTCTTGAGTCAAACTGGATTCCATGAAAACATCGTCCACAACATCCAGGACTGGGGGAATGGCCAGGGGTCTGTGCTGTGGAAGATCTAAGAATTCCCTGAGTCTCTTTTTAGATTGAGGGTAGTACTGATATTCCCATTGGAAATGCTCCCTTAAGGTATGAAGGTTTCCCCAAAGTAAACGTCCTCGGGGAGAGAGGCTGAAGGAATTGAGTCCTCTGCATCAGAACCCTAATAAGCAGAGAGGGGTTGCATGTCTTCATACTCAGATGCATCAGAGTCAGACTCCTGTTCAGAAAAAACTACTGGGGACAGACCTCTCTTTTGGAAGGGATAGCTTTCCTGATTAGCAAGATAAGGTCTTCTGCCATTTTAAGCATTTGAGACTGAGGCAAGGAAGCAGGGCCTGAGAGTGGGTCGGTTTCGTGGGTGTGGTTCATACCGTGGGACATAGAAACTTGATAGTTTTCGAACAAACATTAGACGCAAAAGAAATAGTCGGTTTGTGTCGAGAATTGGAAGTACTTCCTAGGAAGCCGGTGCCTGCTCAGTGGCTTTGGACCCATCCAAGGGAGAGACAACCTCAGGATCCTTAGTTGAAGAGTTTTGCGGCATACCGGACTCTGAAAGGGTCTTGGGTAATGGCCTGTGAATCCACAGAAGTGGGCATCAGGGGCTGCAAAAGCGCCTCAGTGAGGACCAGAGAACTAACTACTAGCTTAACAGAAGCATCATTGGTAGGTATGGACATGCGCGGTCTGTCTCTGTCTTTATCCTTCCGTTTTTTCGGAAGATCTGGTGTCAGGATGGCTTACTGAAGCCATTTCGGAATTCGAGGACTGTAAGCAAAAATATCTTGTTACAATAAAGTACAGTTGTGTACATTTACCATAAATGTAGATGCTCAAGTGTATTCACTGTTGCATCATTACATTTGGGTAATCTGCTGGCAGGTTGCCCTCAGTCGGCCTGAATAACAAAGTCTTGGGTTCTGCGTCGGTTGCTATCTCAGGTCGTCAGACGTATAAAACATGCAGCTGAAGTCATTTTATTCAGTTTTTCTTGCCCCAGATGTCAGGTGTCCCCCAAATGGGGGGCAAAAATATATATATATATAAATAAATAGTAAATATATAAATGCACTTTTAGAAACAAACTTTACCTTCAACTAAAAGCAAATACACCACAAAGGCTTTTGAGTATAGTGAAGGAAAGAAAAGGTATAGAATGGGGGATGGCGGGTGGGTAATCCGGACTGCAACAGTGAATACACTCGAATATCTACATTTATGGTAAGAGTACACAACTGTACTATGTTCTTCGTGTTTCACTGTTGCAGTCATTACATTTGGGTAGAATCCCAAAGCTATGGATGACAGGATGAAACTAAACAGCATAAGGAGTGGCTATAAGGCCCTGCAGGACTGCAGTGGCAAAGCCTGCCCTGGATTTGGAGAAGAGGGGTAAATGATAATGCTTTGTGAAGGTATGAACAGAGCTCCAAGTAGCAGCTTCTAGAATGTCTTTGGTTGCGACCCCTCTGAGAAAAGCTGCTGAAGTAGAGGAAGCCCTGGTGGAATGTGATCTGATCCCCTAGGGCACAGGTTTACCGTCGTGCAAATAGCAGAAATGAATGCAGTGGCTTATCCATTTAGAAATAGTCTGCTTTGATATAGCCTTTCCCCCTGATCCTGCAGCAAATGCTACCAGTAGTTGCTCAGACTTTCGTAGAGATTTGGTCCTGTTTAAGTAGAATCTTAGTTGTCTGTGTACATCCAATTGCAGAATCTGCTCCCCCTTGTTCTGCGGATTTGGGTAAAAAGGTGGCAGGTGAATGGTCTGGTTAAGAGCCACATTGGATACCACCTTAGGCATAAAAGGAGGATTGGTCTTGAGGGACACCCTGTCCGGGTAAAATATAATGAAAGGCTCCACTGCCATGAGAGCCTGTAGTTCTGAAACCCTTCTTGCTGAAGTGACTGCCAAAAGAAAAGCTATTTTCCAAGATAGAAATTTTATATCCGCAGTAGCTGCTGGTTCGAAAGGAAGCAGGGTGAGTTTTTCCAGCACAAAATTGAGGTCCCATGCAGGAGTTGGTGCTCTTCTGGGAGGCCTTAAATTTTTGGCCCCTCTAAGATACTGTTTAAGCAGAGGATGAGAAAAAAAGGGGAGGCTCTGTGTTGTAATGAGCTGAGATGGCAGAGGCATGGATTTTTATTGAAAAAAAGATAGGCCCTTGTCAAGCATCTCAGTTAAATATTGTAAAATCTGAGGAATATTGGGCTTTGCTGCGTCTATTCCTTGTGCTTGGTTCCAAGCACAAAATCTCTTCCATTTATCAGCATAAGATTTTCTAGTACTAGGCCTTCTGGCTTCCAAAATGAAATCCATCACAGATTTACTGAGAGGTGTGGTTTGAATAATTAGTTGATTAGCCATGCTGCAAGATTCGGAGTTTGGAGCCAAGTGTGCAGAATTTCATAGTTCTGCTGAGACCGTAGATGAGGTATTTGAGGCAAGTACCATGGAGAAAGGTGTGAAATGTTCCTTAGAAGCGGGTACCAGTGCTGGCGAGGCCAGTCCGGAGCAATTAGGATCATTTTTGGTTTTTCCTGTCTGACTTTTAATAAGACTTTGGGGAGAAGAGGCAGAGGAGGAAAGGCATTGACTGATAGGTTTTTCCAGCTGAAGGATAGAGCATCTACCTTCCATGCTTTTTTGTGATGAGCTCTTGTGCAGAATTTGTCCAACTGATAATTTTGGGGAGAGGCAAATAGATTTATGTCTGGGCTCCCCCATTTCTGTGTTAAGATGCTGAAGATGTGTAGATCCAGTTTCCATTCGTGCGGGTCCATAAGAGTTCTGCTTAGGTCGTCTGCCAGAGTATTTTGCTTTCCTGGCAGGAACTGAGCTAAGAGATGTATTTGGTAAATCAAAGCTGTGTTCCACAAGGCCATGGCTAGTCTGCAAAGGGGGGTAGGAATGTGTACCCCCTGCTTGTTTATGTACCACATTAACTGTGGTGTTGTCAGTCTTTATCAGTTGTTGTCCTGGATGAAGTAAGACCTTGAAAGCAGTCAGAGCATTCTGAACAGCTAGCATGTCTTTCTGGTTGATATGCAGATGCATTTGGTTTGGGCTCCATTTGCCCTGAATGCATCTCCCTGCCAGGTGGGCTCCCCAAGCATAGTCTGATGTGTCTGTAGTTAGGGTTTGGGTGGCAGGGAGTAGAGTGAATGACAGTGGGAGTCAGGAACCCTGTAATATCTGTCTGGCTTACTAGGAGCCATGACTGATTCCGATAACACATCAACAATGACTAATACAGGAGGTATTGCCAAAGGCCTATGCTGAGGAAGAAGGAAATCCCTAAGTCTCTTTTTTGATTCAGAGAAGTCCTGACTCTCCCAGTGAAAATGTTCCCTTAAAGTATGCAAAGTCTCTCCAAAAGAGTAATCCTCAGGAGGAGATGCAGATGGGATGGATTCCTCTGCAACAGAATCCTCATAGGGTGGAATAGAAAATTCCTGATCAGAGGAGGAATCAGAAGAAATGGAAACCTGATCTGAAGATTCATAATCAGTGCCTTGCCTAGGCCTCTTAGCAGGGGTGGTTGGGAACCCCTCATCAAGGTAATTAAATCCTCAGCCATTTTGATCACCTGTTTTTTAGGCATAGGGGCCTGAGCACGTGGCTCATGCGTCGGTTTTTTAGACATAGAAGTTGCTTTTGACCTTGTTTTTATTGCTGGCATCGGTTTAATATAAAAATGTTGAGGCCTGAAAACACCCTCAGAAGCCGGTGCCTGCTCAGCGGCTCTGGACCCATCCAAGGGAGAGACGTCCGCGAGTTCAATACTCTGAGAATCTCACGGCATACCGGGCTACCGAATGGGTCTCGGTAGAGGCCTGCAACTCAAAAAAAGAAGTTATGTACTCACCATAACGTTCCATCTGAGTAGGTAAACTTCATTTGTCAGCAACCTGTGGGTTACGGATCCGACATGGATCAGAGCCGGCAGCATAACAAGCAAAAAGATCCGAGCTCCAAGCTCCTCCCCCTTACCCATACTACACTGCAACCTCCTCCCAATCCTCAGATCGCATTTGCCACCTGCATCTAATAATAAAAACAAACAACCTGAGACACCTGACTCAAGGACATAGTAAAGCTCATAAGTCCGAACCTCGAGCTCAGCTAAATAACCATCAAGGTCAGGGGGAAGGAGGGAGGGACGGTTGCTGACAAATGAAGTTTACCCACTCAGATGGAACAGTATGGCAAGTACATAACTTCTTTATATGAAGTAGTTAACTTCATTTGATCAGCAACCTGTGGGACAGAGTCCCCAGCTACCCGAAATCTTAGGAGGCCCTTAAGGAAGGATATTCCAGAGCACTGCAGAGCCAAAGGAGCCCTTCCTCTAGACATCAAATCTAGTTTATAATGAGAGATAAAGGTGTGAGAAGGCGCCCAGGTAGCCGCTGAACAAATGTCATCCAGGGAAACTCTAGACCAGAATGCAGCAGACATTGCCATAGAATGTGAAAAATGAGCATGAATTCCCATTGGTTCTTGTAAGCCAGACTCTCTGTATGCCTGTAGGATACAACTCGAAATCCACCTGGCGAGAGTCACCTTTGAAACTGGTTTTCCTAGAAAAGGCTTAGTAAAGGAGACAAAGTTGATCAGATTTACGAAAGACAGTCGTCCTGTGCAAATAAAAACTTAACTGTCTGTGAACATCCAGCAAATGACGTTTATATTCTCCTTTGTTCTGGAAATCAGGGAAAAAGACAGGCAAATTAATGGACTGATTAATGTTAGTCACGGAAGCAACTTTAGGGAGAAAAGAGGGCTTAGTCCTGAGAGATACCCTATTCTTATGAAACACAAGGTATGGAGGATTGATACAGAGCCTGAAGCTTCGACACTCTTCTTGGCTGAAGTAATGGCTACCAAAAAAAGCCATCTTCCATGAGAAGAACTTCAGATCAACAGAAGCTGTGGGTTCAAATGAAGGTGCAACTAACGCCTGAAGAACTAAGGTCAGCTCCCACAGCAGGGATGAATTTCTAACACGTGGTCTCAAAAGAAAAGTGCCTTTTAGAAAGGTCTTACAAATTCTGGCAGCAGCGAGAGAACAAAAGTTATCCCCAGTATGAAGATGGGAAATGGCAGCCAGCTGAACCTTCACAGTAGATGAGCTGGCCCCTTGCTGAAAAATATGAGACAAGAATTCCAATACAGCTGGAACAGAAGCGGTGAAAGGATCCAAGTTCTTTTGTGAAGCACAAATTGAAAAACGTTTCCATTTTCTACTGTAAATCTTCCTGGTAGAGGGTTTATGTGCCGTCACCAAGATAGACTTGACTCGGGAAGAGATACCGGGAGTCCTGGCAACTAGGGGAACTGGATCAGCCAAGCTGAGAGTTTAAGACCGTCCAGGTTCGGAGGAGCTATTCCCGAGGGATGAGAAATCAGATCCGGAATGGGATCCGAAATCCAGAGTGGAGCTATGAGATGAGACCGCAGGCAGGGGAACCAGACTTGACAAGGCCAGAATGCGGCTATGAGGATAATCTTGCTCCCCAACCAGCGAGCTTTCTGCAGAAATTTTGTCATAAGCGGAAGTGGAGGATACACATAAAGAAGACCGGGTGGCCGAGCATGGACTAGAGCATCTCTGGAGGCTTTCCCAAAAGAAGGAATTACAGTGAAAAACTCACTGCACTTAGCGTTGGAAGGTGATGCAAAGAGATTGCAGCAAGGCTGACCCCACTCGAGGAAGATGTGTTCCGATACACAACGATTCAGAAACCACTCGTAAGGAGAGAGAATAGTTCTGCTCAATTTGTCTGCCAGTATTCTGGACAGACCCAGAATGTGAGTTGCTAACAGGAAGTGGTTGGTGGAGATCGCCCATTCCCAAACTCTCATGGCTTCTCGGCAAAGGGGGTAAGACCTGGTTCCCCCCTGTTTGTTGATATACCAGACCACTGATATTGTCCGACTGGATAGCAAAAGTCCCCGGAGGAAGACAGGCATGAAGGGCCTGCAACACTAAAAGGACCACCCTCATCTCCAGGACATTTAAATGCAGTACGGTCTAAGTCCACTTGCCTTGGACAGTCCTGCCCGCACAATGCCCCCCCACCCTACACGGAAGGCGTCCGTGGTCACTGTGGTCTGGGGTGGTGACAAAGGGTCGTCCTTCCCAAAGGGCTCGAGATTGAAGCCACCACAAGGGAATTCCTGCAAACCCTGCTGAGGGGAATCTGGAGGTCTAGAGGGTGGTGTAGAATAGACCACTGGGGCTTGCAACGTCCACTGTAGAACCCCTCGTGCAGACGAGCGTAAAGAATCAGATTGATCGTTGCCGCCATGGACCCCAAAGCTCTTAGGACTAATTCTGCTGGGGGAGCAGGGGACTGAAAGAGGACTAGCACATGCAGAGTTCATGCTGTGAAGTCTGTCTGACGTTAGGAAGGCCCTGGCCAGGAGGGTACCTATCCTGGCCCCTATGAAGTCTTACACTTGAGCAGGCTGGAGGAAAGACTTCTTGACATTTATGGTTATCCCCAACTGGGGTGACATCCAGAGGAAGAAATCCCTGGCTAGAAAAAGTAGATGCCTGGTGGGAGCGGTGAGGAGCCAGTCGTCTAGGTACGGGAAGACCTGTATGCCCTGGAGCCTCAGGTAGGCCGGCTACAACTGCCATGACCTTGGTGAACACCCAGGGGGCTGTGGTGAGACCGAAGGGTAGGACCATGAACTGGTAATGACTGGCCCCTAGCCGAAAGCAGAGAAACCTCCTGGACCGTCTGTCCATGAGAATATGGTAGTACGCATCCTTGAGGTCTGTGGAGCACACCCAGTCCTCCTCCTGCAAGACGGGCAGGATGGATTGGAGCGTGACCATCTGGAATTTCTCCTTGGCAACAAAAAGGTTCATTGTTGACAGGTCGGGAATCGGCCTCAAGTCCCCCATCTCTTTTGGCATCATAAAGAACCTGGAGCAGATGCCTGATCCGGACTGGTCTGGGGGCACATGCTGGATGGCTCTATTTTCTAACAGCTTTTATTATTTCCAAAGCCGCGGCCTCCCTTTGAGTGGGTGGGACATCTGGGAGGTGACTTGAGTAAGGGGGCTTCTTTATGAAGGGGATTGAATAACCCCTGGATATTATCTGAAGCACCCAGCGATCTGTCGTGATGGACTCCCATTGAGACAGGTGCCTTGAAAAATGCCCCCCGACTTGCCTCCAGAGAGTAGCAGTCGGGCAACCCCTCAGGGCTGCTGCGCGGGTCGGTCAGAAAAGGGTTCCCGTGACCCAAAGTTCTTCGGTCCCCCTATGTCTCTGGGCCGGCGTCCACCTTGTCCCCCTCTGCCTCTGGGGGAGAAGGAGTCCTAAGCATTCAGGGCCTGCTGAGATTTCCAGAACCACATCATCTTCTGCCCTTGCTGGTTCCTGGAGAAGGACCTTTGGAGGGGTAGAGAAGCGGATTCTGAAGGCTGACAGCGTTTTCCTGTCTTTCTCGCCCTGGACCAGTGTCTCGCAGATGGTCTTCCTGAATAAGGTCTACCCGTCAAAAGGTGCATTCACAAAGGTTGCCTTGAAGGGCTCAGACAAATTGCAAAGTCGAAGCCAGGCATAACGCCTTAAGGCGATACTGGACCCGCTAGCTCTAGCGGCTCCCTTCATGGCATGGGAAAGTAGCCACATAGAAGTATTAGACACTGACTTGAGAGTGGCCATACGAGCTGAGAAAGTGCGTTTATCCTCGGCAGACATGGACTCAGGGGGAGACTCAGCGTACTCTTTGACCAGGTCCCGCTGCAGTCTGATTACATGGGCCAAGTAATTCAGCGCCCTTATAGAGAAGGTAGCTGAAGCAAAAGTTCTTTCCAATATGGTCCATTGCCCGAGGCTCCTTGTCAAGGGGATGGACCGAAGAACTTTCCTGGGAGAGTTCCTTTTTGGTGGCCGCCGCCACCATGGCATCAGCCGGGGAACCCTTGCTCCACGAAGCTCTGTCTGCAGGGGGACTAAGAAAGTACAGTTTTGTACCTACCATAAATGTAGATGTTCGAAGATCCACATTGCTGCAGTCCTAACACTTGGGGGTAGTCCGCTGTCCCTCAGTCGGCCCGAATATCAGAGTATAAGGCTGACGTCGGTCAAGGCGCATTTGACTGACATCAGAACGTCAGGGTACAAATGCGCATGACCGACGTCATATCCTCAGTCTTTTCTTGCCCCAGATGTCAGAAGACCCTAAAAAGAAAGGTCAAAACCCATAGACAACAACCAAACAATCCACCAACCTAACACTAAAAATATGTACAATATAAACAACATATACAATATACCTCAGATTGATAACCCAGCCCACACAACCGCCTCAAACTACAGAGGGGAAGGAGGGAGGGTAAATTGGACTGCAGCAATGTGGATCTTCGAACATCTACATTTATGGTAGGTACAAAACTGTACTATGTTCTTCATCTCACATTGCTGCAGTCCTAACACTTGGGTAGAATCCCAAAGCAGAGGTAAGGAGGATGGCTAAACTATAATGAAGCAGGAGCTGCCAAAATGCCCTGCAAAACAGCAGTGGCAAAACCAGCCCTGGATTTAGAGTACAGTGGAAGGTGGTAATGCCTAGAGAAAGTATGCACTGAACTCCAAGTAGCTGCCTCCAAAATATCCTTAGTTGCCACCCCTCAAAAAAGCTGTTGAAGTGGCAGTAGCCCTAGTGGAATGAGGCCTAATCCCAGCTGGAATCTCTTTGCCATGATGGGAATAGCAGAAAGCAATGCAAAACCCAATCCACTTAGAAATAGTTTGTTTTGATACGGGCTTGCCCTGAGAACACAAAGCAAAAGAAACTAATAACTGCTGAGATTGCCTGAATCCTTTAGTTCTGTCCAAATAATATCGCAACTGCCTGTGTACATCTAAAGTGTGCAAAATCTTTTCCCCTTTATTTTGGGGATTTGCATAAAAAGTAGGCAAATGAATAGTTTGGTTTAAAGCCACACTAGAAACCACTTTAGGCATAAAGGAAGGATTAGTACGTAAAGATACCCTATCCTTATGGAAAATTAAGAAAGGCTCAACTGCCATAAGGGCCTGCAATTCAGAAACCCTTCTTGCAGAGGTAATGGCCAACAAAAAAGCAGTCTTCCATGACAAATATTTCAACTCAGCAGTAGCTGCAGGCTCAAAATGTTGTAGAGTGAGTTTCTCCAACACAAAATTGAGATCCCAAGCAGGAGTAGGAGCTCTTCGTGGGGGTCTCATATTCTTTGCCCCTCTAAGAAATTGCTTGAACAAAGGATGAGAAAACAATGGTGGCTCACAGTCGTAGTGAGCTGAAATTGCTGCAGCATGAATCTTGATAGAACAGAAGGACAAACCTTTGTCCAATAACTCAGTAAGATATTGAAGAGCCACACTTAAATTAGGCTCAGAAACATCCAAATCCTTTGCTGCACTCCAAAACAAAAATCTCTTCCATTTATCTGCGTACACTTTCCTTGTACTAGGCCTTCTAGCTTCCAAAATCACATTCAAAACTTGTTGTGGAAGATGAGATCCTCTATGGTTCAAAACAGAATATGCCAGGCTGTTAGGTGAAGAGAGTGAAGTTTGACATTGAGCAAATGACTGTCCTCCTGGGACAACAGGTGTGGAATCAAAGGCAAAGGCCATGGAGGCTTCCGTACTAGACTTCTCAGTAAAGGGTACCAGTGCTGTCGAGGCCAATCTGGAGCTATCAAAATCATCCTTGGCTTGTCCTGTCTGACCTTCAGAAGTACCTTTGGGAGGAGAGGCAGAGGTGGAAAGGCATACACATGAAGATTTTTCCAACTGAAAGAAAGAGCATCCACTTTCCAAGCTGTGGGATGAAACCTCTTCGTGCAAAACTTTGGCAGCTGGTGGTTTAGTGGAGAAGCGAACAGATCTATGTCTGGAGTTCCCCATGATACTGTCAATTTCTGAAATACATGAAGATCCAGTTTCCACTCGTGGGGATCCATGATTTGTCTGCTTAACACATCTGCTAAGGAGTTCTGTGCTCGGCAGAAACCTTGCCTGAAGATGTAGTTGTAAACTGAGAGCAGTCTCCCACAAAATCATTGCTTGCCTGCATAGAGGATAAGAATGTGTTCCCCCTTGCTTGTTGATGTACTACATGACAGTTGTGTTGTCTGTTAGAATCAACACCTGCCCTGGAAGAAGTAAATCCTTGAAAGCTATTAATGCAAACTGGACTGCTAACATCTCCTTCAAGTTGATATGTAGATGCTGTAGTCTGACAGGCCACTTGTCTTGTATCCACTTTCCATTTAGATGAGCTCCCCAAGCTTTGTCTGAGGCATCTGTCGTTAAAATCTGACTCGCCTCTGGCCGGGTCACAGAGAGTCCCTTGTTTAGGTGACATTCCTGAGCCCACCACAAACATTCCTTCTGAATGCAAGGTATTATTTGAATGACAGTGTCCAGATCCTGGCAGTGCTGTGTCCATACATTTTTGAGATACCATTGCAGCTTCCTCATATGCAGTTTGGCATTGGGAAGCACCAGAATACAAGATGCCATGAACCCTAAGGCTTGAAGGACTGTCCTTGCAGTCAGCCCGGACTGAAGAGATAGTTGATGGAAGTAAAGGGAAAGATTTCTTTGTTTGTCCGGGGTTAAAAAGGCCATATGGGATGCTGTATTCAGTCTTACACCCAGAAAGCACATGTCTTGAGAGGGTACTAGACTGGACTTTATTTCGTTCACAGAATACCCCAGGCATCTTAGCACTGCTATGACATAATCCAAATGATGAAGAAGCTCGTCCCTTCCTTGAGCCAGAATCAGGCAATCGTCCAAATAAGGATAGATTTGTATTCCTTTTAGCCTGAAGAAAGCTATCACTGGAGCCAGAACTTTGTGAATACTCTGGGCAGTAGATAAGCCAAAGGGCAATGCAGAGAACTGATAGTGAGAAGTCCCAGTCCGAAAACGCAGATATTTCCTGCAACTTAGTCTGATAGGAACATGGAGGTAAGCTTCCTTGAGATCCAAAGTTACCATCCAGTGATCCTTGCCCAGTAGAGGTAAAAGCTGTTGTAACGTCAACATTTTGAACTTGGGAATGTCCAGATAAGTGTTGAGGATAGATAAATCCAAAATTGGTCTCCACGTGTTCCCCTTTTTTGGTACTAGGAACAGGCGAGAATAAAATCCTAGGCCCCTTTCTGGTATAGGAACCGGCTGTATGGCCCCTATTTGGAGTAACAGAGAAATTTGCTTGTGAGCCTCTATTCTTTGTTGAGGAGGAATGTCTGGCATGCCTTTGAAAGGAGGCAAGGTATGGAAATAAAACCTGTAACCGTGGTGTATGATATCCAATACCCATCTGTCTTGGGTAATTATACTCCAATTTTCTTTGAAAAGTGCCAACCTTCCTCCCAAAGGTGCTGCCAGGCGAGAAGGTTCTGGCAGCTGAAAAGGTAGGTCATTGGGTCTGTTTACGAAAGGACTGACCCCTGCCCTCACCTGAAGACTGTGCAGGAGAACTCCCTGTTCTAGGCCTGAAAGAGCCCTGACCTCTGCCCCTGCCACGTCTAGATCTACCCCTAGACTGGGAATCATAAGAAGGATACGTCCACCCCTTAGTAGGCCAATTTCTACTAAACTTTGGAGGTTGAACCTGCAAAAAATCTTTAACAGTCTGCATAGACTTAGCCTTGTCTTCCATTTTCTTTAAAACTGTTTCAACAGGAGAACCAAACAAGACATCAGATTGTAAAGGAGCATCCAAAATCCTTGTTTTAACATGGTCAGATAAATTTTGATCCCTCAGCCAGGCATGCCTGCGAAGAACTGACCCAGTGGCAGCCACCCTAGACGAGGCCTGTACAGCATCAAAACCACATTGCAAAGAATGCTTACCCACCTGTTCAGAAATATGCACTAAATCTTGTAACTCTTTACAATCAATACCTTCCGCCAGAGCATCAACCTTAGACTTCAATTGTGAAAGGAGATAATTCTGATATTTTAACATGTGAAACTGGCAATTCAAAGCTCTCATGGCTAGAGTGGAAGAAGTATAAACTTTCTTTCCCCATCTATCCAAGGCCCTGGCCTCTTTATCTGCAGGAACCGGATTCTTGACAACAGAAGCCTTAACACCCTTAGGCCCCTGGCTAACAGTTTCTGGGTCTGCCCTAGGACTCTTAAAAAGATACTTATGAGCTTCAGGCACCCTGTAATACCTATCTGGTTTAACAGGCGCAGGAGGCAAAGAATCAGGATTAAGAGAAGCCTCTGCAAACACATCTTCCACCACATTCAGAACAGGAGGTATAGCCAAAGGCCTGTGCTGGGGTAAAAACAAAAATTCCCTAAGCCTTTTCCTGGAATCAGAGAAGTCCTGACCTTCCCATTTAAAATGCTCTCTCATGGAATGAAGAGTCTCTGAAAAAGAAAAATCCTCAGGAGGAGAAGCAGAAGGAGTAGAATCATCCACATCAGAATCAGAATAATGAGAATACTCCTGCAAGTCTTCAGCCGAAGACTCAGACACATCCGAAGCCTGCTCATAATCCCCCAACACTGGTTCCATCCTAGGCCTCTTATCAGGAGGGGGCATAGAGCCTCTAATTAAAGTAATTAAATCTTCTGCCATTTTAAGCATGTGCTTCTTGTGCACAGAACCTGAAGAACTAGGAGTGACACCCACAGAAGCTAAACTAGACCTGCCTCTAGGAGAAGCCTTGGAAACAGAAAGAGAGGGCCTAGACACCTTAGGAAGGGAGGGAGTACAGTTATCTGAGAAGCCCCTGCAGTCTGACCTGCCTCCTGGGAGGCCACATCCTGTAAAATCAAAGTTTCTCCCTGGGACTCCAGAGAGGCCTCCGTCGGAACCACCGGTTCCACTGACGTCTAAAGAACCGGCGTCCGGTTGGACGACTCCTCTAACCTAAGTTTGACTGCCTTGTCTTTGCGCTTCTTTGAGGAAGCCGGCGGAGCATCCGACGGCATATTGTAATTGCACCGCTTCCCAAAGACCAACCTGGCACAATCTAACCTTCGCTAATAGTGCGTTTATTGAACCTAGCACAAAGCGACACCCAACAACGTTGTGCTCAGGTCCCAAACAAGGTATACACAAATTATGGTAATCCCTATGCGGTATCTGTTTCCCACAAGAAATACAGTTATTCACTTTTTCTGACATCCGGTAAACCACTGAGGCAAGAAAAACCCAAAATATTCCCCAACGGGGTACTTAACCAACTCTGACTTCGGTCTGAAACTCCGAATTCGAAAAATTTCAGAACGCCGAACGGCACTTGCAACACTGCTTCTGCATCGGACCATGCGGCAAAAAAGACTGAGGATATGACGTCGGTCATGCGCATTTGTACCCTGACGTTCTGATGTCAGTCAAATGCGCCTTGACCGACGTCAGCCTTATACTCTGATATTCGGGCCGACCGAGGGACAGCGGACTACCCCCAAGTGTTAGGACTGCAGCAATGTGAGATGAAGAACATCCTTATCGGGCCTTCTGGGTATCGGCTCTACAGTGTCTGGCTCCTTCCACACCCTGGTGGTAATCAGGTCGAATAGGAGGTCGGCTGGGGGTGACATCCAAGAGGTAGATGGGCCTGTATCGAACACCTCCAGGAATACCGACAAGTCCGAGGAGGGTTTTTGGGCGGACCACCCCGCCCTTTGGCAGAGTATTTCCATAATGTCTCCAAAGGAGACGTCGTCGGGGGTGATTTGGGGGAACCCTCCCCTTCCTCCAAATCGATATCCTCGGAGTGGGACTCAGGGGAGTCCAAGTGCCTCCTTTTGCACAGGCATTTGTGAGGGACCTCCGAGGGGGGCTCACCAACAGATTTATGTTCCTCCAGGGGAACTGGCTGGGGCGTCAATGACACAGGCTGCCCCTGGGGGAACTGGATGATGGAAGACAAACAGTTGAGCACACCCTGAGGAAAGAGTGAGGGGTCTCGATCCTCCAGAGAGAACCTCTCCACCACGAACATCGAAGGGGAACCGGCCTCTCTAAGACAGGTGGCCGGGACCCTCAGATCGATGAGGGGATCAGTGCCGAAGCGGTCGGACCCGAGAGGATGGTGTGCACCGACCACAAAGGAGCCGAAGATGCACACCCCCTGGATCCGATGCCCAGCTAGCTCCGAGACCTCAGATCAGATAAGCTCGAGGGCATGGCTGGCATCAAGGTAGTAATAGCCATCAGCGCCGACCCCCTGGCTCCGGGGCTCCTCGGATCCGAAGACTCTGCTCTGATAGCTCTTTCTCCGATCCACCACCAGATTTCGAACAGTGGAGCTGAACCCCCCCGCAGCAACACTCCCATCTGCAGTTGAGTTTGCAAGAATCGACACATCATCCGGTCCGTATCTGCCTCCGAGATGCTGTGGGTAGAACTGGAGGAAGCCGAAGCTGGCCGAGAGGGCCGATGTGACAATGACCTCGAGGCTGGTCGGGTCTCCTCTTCCAGCTCCGGGGAGAAACATGGTGAACGGAACCGCAGGGAGGAAGGCTTGGAAACTCAAGGGAGAAGACAGAACTTTAGCGGGATGGGCCGAGGGGTCTAGTTCTGCCTGCCGCTTGCGGCTTTCTTTCTCTCTCTCTCTTTTTCTCTGTCGCTTTCTCTTCTCTCTTTTTTTATGCTTCTTGTCCTCTCGTTCTCCCTGATACAAGGTGGGGAGGGTGAGTCCCAGACAGGGGAAGAGGGCCGGCTGGCTGGGCAGCCTCAGCCGCAGCTGTCACTAAAGAGAGGGAAGGAGAAGAAGCTGATTCTGCAGGTAGAAGACCCGCCAGAATCAGCTTGTTCCTCCTACCCCATAAGGCTTGGGGGTTGAAGTCCGCACAAATCTGGCAGCCCGAAGAAAGGTGCGGAACCCGCAAGCAAATCACGCACTGAGTGTGACCATCTGCTGGCAACAGCTTATGGCCACACTCAGAGCACTTGGAAAAAGTCACTTTATGACTTTCAGCCATACTAGAGACACACGCGCACCTGAAAGAGGGAAAGGGGCCT
Source organism: Protopterus annectens (assembly GCF_019279795.1). Taxonomy (NCBI): domain Eukaryota; kingdom Metazoa; phylum Chordata; order Ceratodontiformes; family Protopteridae; genus Protopterus; species Protopterus annectens. The sequence goes on from NC_056739.1 coordinate 551,960,198, forward strand.
ACTAATGGGATGGACAACTACCAAAGGTGAGGGGGGAGATAACGGCTAGGAAGAATGACACTAAGAAAAGTATTAAAATACACACACACAAAAAGCTAGACTAAACGAGAAAGTTTGTAGTAAAAGATGCTACACTTGCCTGGAGCTCGAAAAATCCCGTGCTTGGCAAAGCCGCGGCAAATGATATCTGAGGACTGGAAGGAGGTTGCAGTGTAGTATGGGTAAGGGGGAGGAGCTTGGAGCTCAGATCTTTTTGCTTGGTATGCTGCTGGCTCGGATCCGTAACCAACAGGTTGCTGATCAAATGAAGTTAACTACTTCAGATGTAGCGGGTATCAGGGAGCTGCGAAAGTGCCTGAGTACTGGCGACTGGCTTAGGAGAAGCTTCGTCTTTTTCTTTGCATTTTTTGTGAACTCCGGTAGTCTGATTGCTAGCCAACGACATTTCAGGATAGTTGAATCTTGAACCAAAATATTTAGAAGCAAAAATATACCGATGCTTAATAGTGCATTGGTTAAATTTAGCACAAAACTGACAGCAAAGCACTTTGTGATCAGGGCCTAGGCAAGGAATACAGTACAAATGAAAATCCTTGAGGTATTTGCTTCCCACAAGTAATGCAATTAACTTTTACTGACATTGGTAAGGAGTAAGAAAAAGTTTCCCCAATGGGGTACTTAGCTTTAGTTTGAAGACTTCGGTTCTGAAACTCGAATAAGAAAATTTCATGAGTCGGCCGACCGGCACTTGAGAACTGCTTCTACTTCGGGCACCGCGCGGCAAGAAAGACTGAATAAAATGGTGTCGGCTGCATGTTTTATACCCCTGACAACCTGACGTCATGGAAGAGGAGACGGCAAACTATGCAGGACCCAAGACTTTGTTATGCAGGCCGACTGAGGGCAACCTGCCAGCAGATTACCCAAATGTAATGACTGCAACAGTGAAACACGAAAAACATGGGTCCGAGGACGTATAGTTCTGGCACTGAACAAAGCACAAAAGCAACAGCAGGGGATCTCGTGGTCTGGGCCTAAGCAAGTGACGCAGTAAGAATGAAAGTCTCAGTGTGGTATTTGCTTTCCACAGGCAAGATAATTGTTAACTTTTTCTGACATCGGTTAGTGCAAGAAAAAAGGACCCCCAATGGGGTACTTAGCTTTAGAAGACTTCAGCTTCAGTTCAAAAGATGAAACTCAGGTGGGCAGCCAACTGGCACTCGTGCGAACTGCTTCTGCTTCGGGCTCCACGGCAAGAAAGACTAATGTAATGGCGTTGGATGCTTACTTTACACTACTGACAACCTGACGTCAGTCCTGAAGCAACACCAACCGACGCAGAAATACTAAGCCTCTGGTATTCGGGCCAGCTGTGGGCTACCCTGGCAGGGATAACCCAAATGTGATGACTGCAACTGTTAAACACAAAGAACATCCATACTTGCAGAGGCCAGAAGGGGGAAATGAGGATTACTGAGCTCATTAGCCTGCTTGCTTTCTGAAAAAATCTTGGAATTAGGGAAAGAGGAGGGTAAGCATAAAGGAGACCAGAGGGCCAAGCGTGAAGAACAGCACCTCTAGGGGGGGAGATCAGAGTGGAGTACTTGCTGCCCTTCTTGGTGACAGCGGTGGCAAATAGAATGCAGCAAGGTTGGCCCCAATGCTTGAAAATCATACTCACTACTGACTATGACAGACCACTTGAGGCATCAGAATGCATCTGCCTAGTTTGTCTGCAAGCACATTGGTGTTCTCCAGGATGTTCATCACAATAAGTAGTCTGACGAAATTTCCGATTTTCACACCCCCTCTGCAAAGGGGGTAAGATAGAGTTGCTCCTTATTTTTTTGATATACTAGACTACAGACATATTGCCAGTTTGAATTGCAATAGTCCACAAGGGAAGAGCATCTTAAAATGCCTGCAATACTAGGAGGACTGCTCTCATTTCTGGGAGACTGATATGCAACTTAGTCTATTGGGGGACCATACGCCTTGCACAGTTCTTACCAAGAAATGCCCCCCACCCCAGGTGAAAAGCACCCGTGGTCACTGTGGCTACTGGGTTCAGTAGGACAAATGCTCTGCTCAGAAAAAGATCATCTGATTGTAACCACCAGCAAATGCAGTCTATATTAGATCCTTGTATGCTTATGTTGTCGAACGCACTCTTGTCAATACCGAAACGATGTGGAAAACGCGAAAGGCCAATTACACAAATTTTTCCCTAGAAAAAGATTTGCTTGGCTGTCATCGGGTATTTGGCCTTTTCCCTGATATAGAGTAATCTCGGAGTTGGTATATTTAATGGGGGGGGGGGCAAAGCTCCCCCCTTGATTAGGGTTTTAAGAGTTTTTTTTTTTTTTGTTGGCCACGAGAATTTTTTCCCTGGGAAAAAAAATTGTGTATTTGGCTTTCGCATTTATTAGACTTCGACATTTAGGTGCAGTTTCAGTGTTCGACAACCTAAGCGTTTGATGATCTAATATAGACCCCAACAAATGTGTTCCTTGTAAATTACAGTGAATTTTACTTGATAAAATAGGGGTTGATGTAGAATGGACCACTGTACACCTAGACTCCACTGGAGAACTTGCATAAAGAAGCCTGTCAGAGGACATACTACTATGGCAGCTGCTAATGACTGCAGAGCTTGAAGCACTAATCTTGCAGAAGGAGATGAATGAGACAGACAGAATAGCCTGAACCGGACTCCTGAAAGAAGTAATGCAGTGGATAGGCAAGGATGCCATTTGTGTAGATGTGTTTAATATGTCCCAATGAATTCCAGGCTCTGACCTGGAGCAAGTTTCAAATTGGCAGGATTTATCGTAATGCCCAAGGAGTCAAAAATCCAGAATAAATAGTTCCTGGCATGTTGAAGTTGATACTTGGATAGCTTGGACAGGGCGGTTAGAAGCCAGTTGTCTAGATATGGAAACACTTAGAATCCCTTGAGTCTCAACTGAGCTGCGACTTCTGCCATGCATTTGGTAAACACCCTGGGGGCTGTGGGTAGTCCAAAGGGCAAAGCTCTGAATTGGTAATTACTGATTCACAGCCAAAAGCAGAAATGTCTTCCAGATCATCTGTATTTTCATATGATAGTACGAATCCTGAAGATCTACACAGCACATCCAATCATCCTTGTGTAGAAAAGGCAAAATGGACTAAACTGTGACCATTCAGAACTTTGCTTTCTTTACATACTGACTCAATTTGCTTAGATCCAAAACAGGTTTGAGATCCCCTGGTTTCTTTGGCACTAAAAAGAAGTGTAAATAAGTTCCAAATGCCATTTGGTCTGGTGGGACCTTCTGGATGACTTTTTCTAAATGCTTTTGGACTTCTTGTGGTGCAGCCCTCCTCTGACTGGATGAATCGCTGGGAAGTTTCTTCCTTTGACAATGAGGAAGAAGGGAAAATGGAATGAAATAGCCTCCAGATACTATTCTTAATACCCATAAATCTTTTGTGATGTTTGTCCAGGTGCAAAGAGAATTGACCCCCGACTGCCTTCAGAGTAGTTGGGCAACACATCAGAAGTTCTGATAGTGCCTATCCAAAAAAAGAATCTCTAAAGCCCTGCTTTTATGGGTTTCCTCTGCCTCTAGGGTGACATCTGCCATTAAAATTTCTTCCTCTGCCTCTGGAAGAATTTTACCCATACGAATTCTGGAATGGTCCCAGATATTTGCAGAAGTACATTTTCCTATCGCCTCTCTGGTTCCTACAGAAGGTCCGCTAAGGCATACAAAATTTGATCGATATGTCAGACAGGGTCTTTCCATCTTTTTTTGTTGTGGGTAAGTGTATCATTTACTGATGGCCCAAACAAGGAAGTGCCATTGAATGGGGCATTAATAAAAGACGACTTAAAAGGTTCCTGAAAGTCGCATAGTTGCATCCAGGCATGTCTCCTTATGGCGATGCCTGAACTGGTTGCTCATGAGATACCCTTCAGCCGTGTGAGAGATTAAGCTCAAAGTGTTTTTTTTTTTTGTTGGCTACGAGAATTTTTTCCCTGGGAAAAAAATTTGTGTATTTGGCTTTCGCTCCAAAACCACGGGTCAGATCCGAGAAGATGATGGAACACACCTAGTGTACAATCACGGATCTGGTAGGAGACGGAGCTGGCAGGACCCCATCTGAATCTGAGCCCTGAGAAACTTTTGCATCATCCTATCCATTTCTGCTTCTGATAAACTTCTGGAGGATCTAGAAGACACTGTGGAAGGGGGCTTGGAATGTTTCTTCAGAGTCTGAAACAATTGTGCAGGCAAGGAAGGTGAAATGGGCTTCACCATGTACTTATGAGTACGACTCCTACAAGATGCACTTGGCTTCAGATCCAAAGACTTAGGATCCAGAGAGGATGTCACTGGTGAGGGAGATACAAATATCAGAGCAGATACCTTTGGATTAGATGATGGTTATGAATCTGACAGTAGGCTAACAGACTTCAGATCTGAAGATGCTGGACCCATCATCTTTCTTACTGTTTTCCCTAAATCCCGATGCAGACCTGGGGGACCTTTGACAGAGACGTTTTTGTGTGCTGCAATGAAGCTACCTTGCTGGTTTTTGAGTGGGTTGGAGCCTTGGAAAATGAAGAACCTGGAAGTAAACCTTTTAATATAAGTTTATTATGCTTGCCAGCCAATGCTCTAGGATGAATAGTAGAGCAGACTATATTTAAATGGTCAGAACCAAGACAATAAATGCATTCCTTGTGGGCATGAGTTTGGGATCTTATGCCCACAAGAAGTGCATTTTTTAAAACCTGTAGGTTTATCAGATATTGTAGCTAGGAAAAAGTAGCAGTTAAACAAACAAATAAGATGCATCTTTTAAAAAACACAGAAATAATAGAAAGAAAATTTACAAAATTACCAACTATGGTAGTAAGCAGAATTACCTTACAAAAGTTAAGGAAGAAAAGTGCCAACAACTACTAAAAATAGAGGAAAAGTAGTTGAAGGGATCAAAAATATCCGTAATTCCAGCGAAAGCTAAGAGGGAGGTAAGTGAGGAAAAAGGGTTTTAAGATTTACAGCGGAGGGCTATAAGATTTTTTAGCTGAAAAAATATATATAAAACTTCCGTACAAATGTGTTGACAGCAGAACCTACGTCTAACCATAATGGTGGCAAATGAGATCCGAGGTAATGGGGATGGAGTGGGACATTATAGGCTGAAGGAAGACCTCAGAGTTGGATCCAAAGTCTGTAGTATGCAGCAGAGTCAGCTCAAAGGATTATATACAAGATCTATATGTGAGGAAGAATGAAAAGGACACCAGATTTATCAGTTTCTCCTTCATTCTCCTTTACTCACTCGCTTCTCCTTCCTATCATCCCTGTATTTTTCAGTGTCACTCATTCCTCGTCAATGGTTCCAGGCACAAATCACTAACAAGCATTCCCATAAAGGATGCTCTGAAGTTTTCTTATTAAGCATTAGAAAGTGGAAAACAGGATGGTGATGTGCACCCATTATCAAGATGCAGACATCTTTGGTTCATGCTCCCAAGCCCTGAGGTGTGTGATGTATGACGCTGCTTTTGCACGCATGAACAGTCTTCTGACATACAGTGGAAGTGCATGGACAGGCTACATCCTTAAGTTACAAATTCTTCTCCTAGTAAAGATTTATCATATCTGCACCACCAGCAAATTGGTTGGGAGATTTTTGGGTGTAAGATAGCTGAAGGCAATTAGTTCAGTGTACATGCCCTTTCTCAGCTGGCTGGTGGAAAGCGACAGTAGTGTAAGGTCACTGGAATAACTGCCTTCAGCTCCCCAACACCCAAAAGAAAAATCCCAAAATCCAGTTTCCTGTCAGAGCAGCTATAACAGTCTCTTAGGGTAGAACACATAATTTTAATACAGCATTACAGTGTTAATAAAAAAAAAAAAAAAAACACAAAACACTGCTGTTTGAAACAATTACAGGAGACTAGATGAGTGTGTCTAATTCTTGCTGTTTTACTTTAAAAAGTTCCTATACAATGATGTGCAATAACACACAAACAAAATCCATACTGAGTATGCATATTACTAGCCTAAAGCTAAGGTCATGACTGTGGCTCTTAAATTACATGCAAGAAACTTGAAACTCAGAGTGATGCACTTCAGTCTGACTTGGCAAAACATTTTCAGAAGAGGCCTTGGGAGAAAAAGCACCACTAACACAGGTATAAGACGTGTAGTCTTAAGGAGTACGTCTGAATTCATACAATACCAGTTTTAGCATATGTTAACAATATTAATGTTATCATTCAGTTTTACATAAAAATTACAGCAACAACAAAAAATAAGAAGTTATGTACCTACCATAACGTTCCATGTTAGTTGTCTTCTCTCGCCTTCTTTCTTGCTTGATGGGTTCGGAGCCGATCCCTCGGCTCCGACTCGGCACTTGCTAAGCTCGAGAGTCACTTTTACCAGCTCGAGGCAGCCCCATATCCCATGATGCAAGGCGGTAAGTACCCAGATCTCGTTTGATGACAAAGGGCAATAGCACCAAGCATAAAATACTTCCCAAAGGAAGAAAGAAAACTTACAGATGGAAGAAGGACCAGGTCTGAATGGTCTTCAGCATAACAGTTTCTTATAACAAGGTCTGTCCAGGCCAGGGGAAGGAGGGAGGGTCGAAGAAAGAAGGCGAGAGAAGACAACTAACATGGAACGTTATGGTAGGTACATAACTTCTAATGTTAAGTTGTCAATCTCGCCTTCATTCTTGCTTGATGGGACCGCGTCCTAGCACCTCTATCCTGGGTGGCTCAATGGAACAAACTCTTGAGGACTGTAGAGCCAAAATTGGCTCTGTCCCTGGAGGCCAAGTCCAATTTGTAATGGGAAACAAAAGTGTGAGGAGTGGCCCAAGTGGCGCTGCACAAATAGTGTCTAAAGGAAGTCTAGCTTGAAAAGCTGTAGAAGTAGCTAAGCTCCTAGTTGAATGTGCTTTAGGTTTTGAGCACAGCTGTTTTCCCCTGAGCAGATAAATTTCAGAGATGACCGAAGAAAGCCATCTAGACAAAGTCACTTTAGAAACAGGAAGGCCTTTTTATTATCCGCATAGGAAACAAAAAGTTGATCAGATTTTCTAAATTTTTGTTCTGTCCAAATAATATCTAAGTTGACGGTGGACATCAAGATAATGTAGCTTTTGTTCAGCTCTATCTGAATAGTTAGGGAAAAATACACGGAGATCAATGGATTGATTCAAATTGTTCTTTGAAGCGACCTTAGGTAAAAAGGTTGGGTTAGTTCTCAAAGATACTCTGTCTTTGTGAAAAACCAAATAGGGGGGTCGAACCAAAAGAGCATGAAGTTCAGACACCCTCCTGGCCGATGTAATAGCCACTAGGAATAAAGTTTTCCAAGAAAGATATTTCAGGGAACAAGAAGCAGCTGGCTCGAAAGGGGGAAGAATCAAAGATGTCAGCACTAAATTTAGATCCCACTGAGGAGGAGGATTCCTGATTGGAGGCTTTAGTAGGAAAATTCCTTTCAAGAAGGCCCTGCAGAGCCTATGGGACATAATATTATGATCTGCTATCCCGACATGAAAATTGGAAATAGCAGCCAATTGAACTCTGACTGTGGAAGAAGAGGAGCCTGCATGAAAAATCTCTGCTAAGAAGTCCAGGACTGCCTGAACAGGGCAGTAAAAGGATCAATATTCTGGGCCTTAGCCCAATAAGAGAAACGCTTCCATTTGCTTGTATAAATCCTCCTGGTAGAGGATTTTAGTGAAGCTACTATGATGTCTCTAACTGGGTTAGAGATCAAAGGAAGCCTGGCTAAGGAAGGAAGTGGAGCAACCATGCTGTGAGGTTGAGAGAAGGGATTGACCGGTGCAGCTGACCCGATTGGTGAATCAGAAGATCTGGCACTGGGTCCAGATGCCACGGCTGCACCAAAAGGTGATGATGGAGGAACGGGAACCAAACTTGTCGAGGCCAGTAAGGGGCAATGAGAATCAATTTGGCTCTCAAACGGTAGCTTTCTGGATCACCTGAGGGATCAGAGGAAATGGAGGAAGGCATAAAGATGTCCCTGCGGCCAATCCTGGCTCAGAGCGTCTCTGGGCGGTTGGCCTGTTAGTGGGAAGCGCCTGGAGAAGTCTGGACATTTGCTGTTTTGGGGGGTAGCAAAAAGATCGCAACATGGACGACCCCATTCCAGAAAAATCTCTTCCGCTATAGATTGCTTGAGAGACCACTCGTGAGGCATGAGAATAGCTCTGCTCAATCTGTCCGCTACAATGTTGGTTTTCCCAGGGATATGCGTTGCTACCAGAAACCGATGAGAGGAGATCGCCCATTGCCATAGTCTGAGCGCTACTCGACACAAGGGGTAGGACTTGGTTCCGCCCTGTTTGTTGATATACCAAACTACAGACATGTTGTCTGTGTGGACTGCAATTGTCCCTACGGGAAGAAAGTCGTTGAGGGCTTGCAACGTTAAAAGCACTGCTCTCATCTCCAGGACATTTATGTGCAGATGGTACTCGAACGGCTGCCACGTCCCATGAACCATCCTGCCCTGATAATGACCCCCACCCGATCAGGGAGGCATCCGTGGTGACAGTGGCTATCGGGGATGGGGTACAAAGTACCTGCCTTGGTGAACCTGAGGAGATGTGATCCACCAAGCAAGATGCTCTTTGCATGTCTGTGTCACCAGAATCTGGTGACGCATTGGAAGTTGCTGGTATGACCATTGTGTGAACAGCATCCACTGAAGAAGGCGCATGTAGAATCGAGCCAGGGAAGAAGAGTAATGGCCGCAGCCATGAGACCTAATACCTTTAGAACCATTCTGGCCTGTACTTTCTTGTTGGCCAGAATGATCCTGACATGACTCTGAATGTCTGAAACTCTTTGATCTGTAAGGGTAGCTGACATCCGAACAGTGTTTAAGTTTGCCTATGAAGGTAATAGACTGGCAGGGCGATAAGGATGACTTTTCGAAGTTGATTGAGATGCCCAAATGAGAACAAAGGTTTATTGTGTAATCCCTGGCTTGTATAAGCTGATGCCTGGTGGTGGCTGACAGGAGCCAGTCGTCGAGATACGGAAACACCTGGAATCCTTGACGTCTCAGGTGAGCCGTGACCACTGCCATGCATTTGGTGAACACTCTGGGGCTGTAGTGAGACCAAAGGGCAGGGCTCTGAACTGGAAATGACTGGACCCCAGCCGAAAGCGGAGAAATCTCCTGGAGCGTCTGTGAATTTTGATGTGATAGTACGCATCCTGAAGATCTATTGAGCACATCCAGTTGTCCTTCTGTAAGAAGGGCAGAATTGACTGAAGAGTGACCATTCGAATCTTGTCTTCCTGACAGACTTGTTGAGTCTGCTGAGATCCAATATTGGTCTCCAGTCTCCGTCTTTTGGGGACCAAAAGAACCTTGAGTAGATTCCGGCTCTGAATGGTCTATTGTAATTGGCTGAATGGCTCTTTTGCAGTAGTTTTGAGATTTCTAACTCTGCAATTTCCCTTAGACCGGTGGTACATCTGGAAGGGAATTTGAGGGGAAGGGACTTTCCTCGAAAGGAATTATGTAACCCTTGGATATGATCGACTGTACCCATCTGTCTTGAGTGAGGGAATGCCAGGCTTCTGGGTACAGTGATAATCTTCCCGACTGCCTCCAAGGAGGGACAGCCGGGCAACATCTCAGGGATGCTGAAAGGGCTTGTCAGAGAGAGGCTCTCTGTTTCCCTGGTTTTCGGACCCCTCTGCCTCTAGAGCGGCGCCTGTTGTTGTTACCCCTCTGCCTCTAGGGTAAACTGACCACGTGAATCGCGTGACTCCTTGGGATTTACAGAATCACATTTTCCCACCTTTCTGTCCTTTGGGATAAGGTCTAGAAGGGTGGAAAACGGACTCCAACAGCAGAAAGAGTCTTGCCGTCCTGTTCGCACCTGGTCAAGGTTTCCTTCACCTGAGGGCCAAACAAAGCTGACCCATCAAAGGGAGAATTTGTGAAGGACGCCTTAAAGGGATCCGCAAAATCACATAGCCGCATCCAGGCTTGGCGCCTAAGAGCCACACCTGTACCTGCGGCTCTACTCGCCCATCCGCAGCATAAGATATTAGCCGCATGGAGGAGTTTGCAATGGAATTGAGGGTTCCTAGCTGCGAAGCAATTTTTCTTGAGCCCCTGCAGCTGTAGGATCCTGAACTACTTCACCCAGCTCCTTAAGGATATCCCTCTGGAGTCTGGTGAAGTGACATAGGTAATTCAGCGAACGATAGCAAAGGTCGCTGAGGAAAACATCCGCCACTGCACCTATCCATGGTCCTAGAGTCCTTATTAGGAGGATGGACGGCACGGAAGGATCTGCAAGTTCCTTTTGGTGGCCGCAGCCACCACCATGGCATCAGCGGGACACCCTTAGTGAGGAATTGCTTGTCACACGGGCAGTGATAAATTTTGAAGGCCTCCTAGGGACTGGCTCTACAGAGTCAGGAGCTGCCCACGCCTTCGTGCAATAACCTGCATAAGGGGGTCGAAGGCGGAGACACCCAGGAGGTGGAGGGCCGAGATCCAAACGCCTCTAGGTACACTGAGTCATCCTCAGAGGGATTGTTGGTGGGCCATTCTTCCCTCTGTTTAAGGAGTTCTAGGATGTCTGAGAAGGAGACATCCTCAGAGGGGATCTAGGGGATCCCTCTGACTCATCAAAGTCAGTATCCAGTGACAGACTCGGGAGTCTACATGTTTCCTCTTACAAGTCCTCTTCCTAGGAGGATCTCCAAACATCAGGAGAATCCTCGGAAGAGGGGGAAATTCCCAATGGGGAAACCTGAGGCGGAGGATCTCTGGGTCCTGTAGCAAGAGAAGTGGCAGAGATGTCAACAGGTACTATAGAGGGAGGAGCTACGGGAACAGACTGCTGACTGATACCAGTGGCCAGCACACTCTTCATCACCTCGAATGCTCCCTCCCAGGCAGGTCCGAGAGAACCCGTTCAAGAGCTAGGAACTCCAGGGACCACCGAAAGGGAAGTCTCCGAGGCAGATGTCGGAGCCGAGCTCACCAAGGCCGAGGCTCCAAGGGGAAGAGCGGGTTTGGACAAGGGTCCGATGCCACTCACCCCCTCGGAGGAGACCATGGAAGCCCGACCACCGAATCCCTCTAAGGAAGGTCTCGAAGAGGAGATAAGAGTAGAGGCTGAAGGAACAGAAGGGGGTATCCATCCTCCAGCCGTAGCAGTAACCATTCCCGAAGACTCCAACTCCAAGCTCTGGGGTAGAGGTGAAGGAGGAACTGTAACGGGGTGTGGACCAACAGTCGTCTGTTGAGACGGACTATGTAACATTTGGGCCAGTACCTGTGACTTAAGTAATCTACTGACCACTCTCTCTAGGTCATGATCTGACAGTCTGGATGACCTTGAAGATCGGCTCCGATGGCTCCGTTCCAAAAGAAGAGGTGAAGCCGGAGCCGAAAGTATCGGCTCCAAGGAAGGAGACCTCGACCTCTTCCTGGAATGAGCCATCGGAACCGATACTATAGATCCTGTCGGAGCCGAAGACTTGTCAGAGCCGACAGGAAGCCTCGATGTATCGGCTCCAGCCGGAGCCGATACAACCACCAAAGTAACGGTGTCGGAGCCGATCGGAGCCGACACCGATGCCTGTGCCACATGGTGGTCGGAACCGATCGGAGCCGACACCGGTGGTCGATGCAGATTCGGCACCGATAGCCATCGGTGCCGAAGGCTTTAAGCCAGAATCGGCTCCAGCCGAGCCGATCTCGACTGAACGAAGTCGAGCCGAGGCCGCAGGCTTAGACACAGAAGCCTGGGCCTTGGAAGATTTAGCTGATTTTGATGGAGCCGACTTAGCCGGAGAGCCCTCCGCTTAAGAAGGCCCCTAAGTATCAGCTTGTTGCCTTTCCTGCAGGACTCTCTGGCTGAAGGAATGACAAATAGCACAGGAGTCCTGCAGGTGAAGAGGCCCCAGGCAATACAGGCAAGAAGTGTGACCGTCTGTCAGAGACATCTTCTGACAGCACGAGTCACACTTCTTAAAACCTGAGACCCTCTCCTTTGACATGGTGCTACAAAACACACACACACACCAGTCAAAAATTTAAATTAAAGAAAATACCAAAAAGGTATTCCTAAAAACAAACACACACACACCCTAACAGGGAGGGGATGGGATGGGTAAAGTTTGACTAAAAAAAAAAATTAACAGAGACAGGGATTTTCTGTCAGGAAATCTAAAAAATTAACTTATAATTAACAATAAAAGTTTTTTTTAACAAAAGGGGCTTAAATATCAATAAAGTGAATCACTTACCAGGAGCTGGTAAAAGGAGGACCTCATAAGCGAAGCGGCAAACGAGATCTGGGTACTTACCGCCTTGCATCATGGGATATGGGGCTGCCTCGAGCTGGTAAAAGTGACTCTCGAGCTTAGCAAGTGCCGAGTCGGAGCCGAGGGATCGGCTCAGAACCCATCAAGCAAGAATGAAGGCGAGATTGACAACTTAACATGGGTGCTTACACACTTGTATATTTGCAAAGTTTAGAAGACAGCAAACTTACTGTTAAGGAAAGTCTTGAGAATAAACTTGGATTAATACAGCGTACAGTAAAGAAAGCCTTAATGCAGGACATTTTAGTACACTGCATGATGCATGGGGTGTGTATAGGAATAAAGAATAAAATGAAGTCTGCGAGGAGGACTGCAAGGGGGCAGAGGAGGTAGATATATGCATTGAGAGAAAGAAGACCTGAACACTGTCGGGTAGAAGGCAGAGGCAGGAATAATATGGTCTGAGGGGATAACAGTGTTGAGGCTGCACTAAGTGTATGATGTAATGGGAAGAGAAGGGAAGGGTAAAGTACACAGACTGGGAAAAGAGGAGAATATAAACTAAGGGCTAAAGAATGAAGGCAAGTTAAAAGCTGGAGGAAGAGCACAAGCACAGATGAGAAATGAGGAAAACACCACCATTAGTGGAGAATGTAAAGGCATTGGTACTGTGGTCTGGTTAAGTAACACCTATGATCAAAATGCAATTCCATTTGGCAAGATTTTGCTTGTGGCCAGTGTTTCATACAAGCTACTGTTAAGAATTACTAGCTGTACATTAGATGGTTAAATCTAATGTTAAAAAGACAAGACAGCAGACAAAAATCAAATGAAGACATTACACTTTCAGTTTCTTCAACATTACACAGAATCGAGCTTTAGAAACCACTGACCCCTCCCCTTATAAGAATACTTGTATTTGTTTGTGTTAAGCAGCACTGATTATAGAAAACATACATTATTAATTTAAGTAATCAATAAAGTACAATGTGAAACAGTACACCCATACCTTGTTTTGCAATGCACTATACTGCTGTGAACTGGTATTAACAGACGGAGCAGGACCCACTTTTTCTTCAGTAGTCTTGTAACTTCCACTTTGTAACAATAAAAAAGTATGGTTTAAAGGCTTTCAAATTATTTCAAATAAAAGGGTAAACATTTAAAATGACTTATTCTGTTTCTATGTCAACTGTCTAGGAAATGTGCATTTTTAACGGACTCCATTTAATCATCAGCTAAAGTCACATTCCAGCTAGCCTATACAGAATGTGCACAGAGGGAGACAGCAAGCCACTGTAGCCATCACCACTTTTCATGCTTGCCCCATTATTTTCTTAAATACTCAACCATTTTATCCCCATATATACACTACACAATTTTTTGAAGGAAATACTTCCTCAGACTAAGTCTTCAAGAATCCTCAGAATTCGATCACCTTACTCCTGAATAAAGTTTGCACATTTATACTCTATCACATATACAGCCTATTTTATCCAGTTTATCTTCAGCAGAACCAAGACATAAAGAAGGCACTCAACTTCCCATTTATTTTGCAAGGTGGACTGGACATGCTAAATTGGTCACAGGTTTGAGTGTGTGTATGAATGTGTGGTATGGATACCATGGCAGGGCTAGCCACCCGGCGGTGTAAACCTTGGTTCTAAATGATTATCACTGAAGTGACACCCCAACCCCATGTGCATAAATAGGAAAAAGGGGTTGTGGATTGGTGGAAACAGACTGCTTGAGTAGCACTGACAGGGAGACCAGGGTAGGGCTGGTGGCATGATAATAGATAACCTGAACAGCAGAAATGAAAGGCAAAGATGAATGTAAAAATGGAGAGGAACTGAGGATAAAAGATCAGGAAACAGAAGTGAGTAAGAAGAATAGTGAGACGTCTATGGTAGGTGGACAGAGTGTTAATGAGAGAGTATGAGTATAGGAGGAGGAAAAAGTGTATTAAGAGTAAGAAGAAAACATGAGGGCTACAGATTAACAACAGGGGTAAGGTGTAGGACTGAATCTACAAAGGTTATTCTGGCTCGACATCTATTCTAAACTCAAATGACAATGTCTGTATTGATTCAAAGATATTCTTGACATTTTTGTGAAAAAGAATGGCAAAACTGGAGCATACACATGTCTATATATAAGAATGCAGGTTGTCCCTAGAAATAAAGGATGACTTCTCTGTAACCACTTGAAACATTGTAACATATCAAGATAATATATCATGACCCTCAGTTACAAAATTCAGTTAGTTGGTGGATCCAGCTACAAGGACACATGCACAGCTTTATCTTCCTGAAATGCAGTTTAATGCACATGAATCTAAACGTATTAGGTATTCAGGAAAAATATATAGAATTTTTACATCTAAAACAACTTAAAAAACACTAACACCCATAATTATTTAGGACATTAGCAAACGTATATTGATATTGCAGAAAATAAATCATATTAACACATTGCCTGCTACAGACATTATACATAACATGTATTCTTTAGTACAACTATCAATAATCCAACATTACTGCTCAATCTATGCCTTACCTTAAATCAGAAGTGTCCAACCTGCGGCCCTCAGAGCTCTTCCATGTGGCCCTCAACCTCTAACTGCAACATCGATGTACACATGCCCCAAAACACTTTTTTTGTTTTGTGTTTTTCACTCTCGTGAGCTGCAAAGCTAATGTCGGTGTGTGCATGCGCCAAAACACCCTTCTAGTTTTGTTTTTGAGCCAAAAAAGGGTCAGTGTTTTTACGCCATTATTTTGCGCCGAACAATCAGTGTGTATGTGTGTGTTCTCGCTGAAGAGGGACTTGTGTATGGATTTGCCACTGTTGCCTTTGAAAGGGACAGCACTTACCTGTGTTAACAGGTAAGTACAGAGTGAGTGAGTGCATGCATGAAAGCAGAATTATGTGTGTGAAAGTAGAAGAAGAGTGTGTGTGTGTGTGTGTGTGTGCATGACAGAGAGAGATGCATGCACAAAGAGGCTAACAATGATCAGTCTACCTACTGAACACAAACAAGTAAGCTCACAAATATATCGTACATTAAAAGTACACTTTCATTAAATTGCGGCTTTCCTGACAGGGAGAGTGTTGTATTGAACATGAACTCATACCTCTTAATTGTATGGATTTTCAGAGAATGTCTGGATTTTTGCCTCATCTTCCAATTTGTGTCTTTTGCTTACTAAATAAAAGTAGTCATCCAAGGTAATGCAGTTCCAGGGAGTAAGAATGAGACAGCCTAGGGTTAATGGGTCAGTAGTGGACTGACTATGTGGGACTGTAGCATATAAAGTTGTATTGTTTTTTCAGACAAAGAAAAAAGCACCTAGTACTGTTTTTTCATTGGTGGGTTCTAAGCAGTGGTAGATTGGACAACAGTAAGCATAGCTTTGGCGGATCATCAATACTGGCAAATCAAGTGGGCACAATGTCATTTTTTATTTAAATGTTGGGGGTTTTAGTGTGTATGTGTGTGCTTATGTGTTGGGTGTGCTGCAAAAGTAGATGAGTATTAAAGACAGAGACTTACGGACTGTGGAGAATATGTTTCTTTGTTTCAAAACCTGATACTTGGGTACGCATGCCAAAAGTAGATTTTTAAGACATAGCTTCTTGCCATTTACAGTGGATGGATATTTACATTTAATGGACAATGCTAGCAGTATTAGCATGGGCCTGTGGGGTTCTGAAGGATGCCAAGTCTACCACAACCAATGTCTTGTAAACTGACCTGGAAATGGATATTGGGATGTTACTGAAAAATATAGTAAGTGGGCTTAGAAATATAGTTTAATTAAACAAGGTGTACTTTCAATTTACAGGCCATAATTTAATTTATTTCAGGTAGTCCAGATACTGGTAGATTGTATACCATTAGACTTAATTGGGGAGAGCTGTCATTCTGGGGAAACAAGCAGGCCTAGTTTCAGTGAAAGCTCTATGGTTGCTTGCAGGTAGGAAGTTGCAGGATGTTGATGCAATGTGTTTTATTTATTATTTCGAATGCATTTGTCATTTCAAAGCATGGTTTTCTTTGTTGCAAAAGAAGGCAGGACTGAATGAGCGTATAATGTTTAACTGACAATGATGGGACAGAAAGATTATAAGTAATGTATAATGTTTGCATCTATAGTTGTTTCAATGGTGTCTGTGATGCATAACTATTTTTGGGCCTGTGTCCCAATTTTATTTTTCGCTTTGTCCAGATTTCTTGCTCTAAGGTTGAGAGGTATGGTTCCATACTAAATCAGAAGTTGTATTTACCTTGGAAGACTTTTCAGCATAATTATGAAAAACAGAGCCTTTTTGATATCTCTGCTTATTTCCAATATAAACTGCCATGTAACCTTGCAAATAACCTTATTAAGCTACTTTACTTCTTTTGGAATTGACAGGTATGATTCATCTGCTTGGACATACGCATAGAGTGCTAATGTGACTGATTTCTTGCAGCAGTCTGTGGTTTACATATCACAATAACTTTTCTGTGTTTCTGGGTGTGTAATCAACTTAACAGTTTTAAAGATGTTTTCCGAAAAAAAAAAAAAAATATATATATATAGATATATATATATATATATATATATATATATATATCATCCTCTCTTCACTTTGAGCTATTGACAAAGTCTGGGAATTAGTTTTTTTAAAAGCGAAGGTTAGCATTATAGCTCAGTAAACCGTCAGTCTGTGAGTAACTTTTGTACAAATTAAAATGTCTGAATGTCAAATGGCTTTAGATTGGAGGGAAGTTTATTTTTATTTATTTTATTTTATTTTACATTTGTTTACCAGGAAAGTCCGACTGGACACAAGTCCATTTTCAGCGGAGGCCCGGGGAGAAAAACTCCAAAAATAACACAAAACAATATAATACAATACATGAGAGAGAGAGAAAGAGACAGCAAATCATGGCTGTAGCACTCATACAATATGGCAGAGATTACATCTCGTAACAGTGAGAATCATTGAGGTACAGAATATTTTTTTTTTACAGTTATAATTACAGCAAGGCAAATATCAAATGATTTAAGTTTTCAGGAGAAAGCTGTTTGTACATAACTGAAGCTCTGAAACAATCTTTTGGTATGGATTAACCTGGGGATTGACACAAGTTATATGTTTACACCAGTATGTAGCATTATCTAAGAGAGTTTATGGTTTTCTTATTGATTTACTTTTTGCCTTGCAGTTGTTTGTTGATTTATTGATGGTCCTTTGGTAGGAGGAAATTGCATGGATGAATCCATCTCTATTATGATTTTTTTTCAGATATTTTGACTTCCAGACAATTTCATTCAGTGAGTGGGTGTCATGTGATTACTGAGGTTGCCTATTTTACAAATAGGGGCTTTTTTGTGTATGTGTGTTTGTGTGTGTAAGAGAGCGAGAGAGATTTAGTATGTATAGTGAATATATTTTTGCAAATGGAATTCTTAGTTAAACAGGCCCCTCTTCTTGGGCAAGTAGACTTGAATAACCAATATTAGATCTTAGCCATCCTGCTGGGAAAGGTTAGTATGTGGATTTTCCATCTGGTTTGATGAAGGCTATGCTACTTACTCAAGGAGTACATTTATAGCTATCCATCCAGCCATCCATTTGTCGTGTTGCTGAACTACATTGTTTGATAATGAGAGGAGCTTTTTACAGAAGATGAAGGTTTTGTGTCAAGCATCTGTCCATACAAAGTGGCTTGTTTATGTTGCAGTGAAGGCTGTGGTCTTTGTAGTGAGCGTTTTAAGTATAACCAATATTTCTGAGGTAGAAGAAGTCTCTTAAGGCCGGATCTTTCTTAGCCTGAAAAGCAAGCCAGTGATGAAATTTATAGGGGCCAGTGGGAGACAGAGGAAAGCAAGAAGCTTTTTAGTCTGTTTGGATAACTAAGTGAACTTAGTCCTTCGACCTTTTTTGCCAGAAATGGTTGTAGTCTTTCTTTTGGCAGGGTGTTTTGTTGAGGCACATACCAAAAGGGGCATTGCACTCAATAATGGCTCTTGTAAAGGAAGAATACAGGGATGTTATGACCTCCTTGTCCCTGGAAGAGATACCCTTACCAATGAAGTGGGCCATGTAAAAAGCTTTCCTTACAACGGAGACAACGTGGTGGTCAAAAGTCAGGTTTCTATCAACCTGAGTGCCCAAGTACCATACGACTTATTGTGTGCTTACAACATTGTTATTAATGTGATAATTTGTGGGGACATCACTCTCCTCAAAGGGGATGATGATGCATTTTTTGGCATTTAGCTTGAGGCCATATTTCTGGCACCAGTTATTTGTTTGGGTGAGACCCTCTTGTAGCTTATTCAGAATTGTTTTATTAAGTCAGTAATGTGAATTCTTTATTTTATTGCAAATTTGTTGAGTTATTGTGGATTATAGTATTGTAGGACTGCTGATGTTGACATTTTACGTAGCTGGACTGCTGGAATGTTTTTCCCAGTGAGAAATGCTAGTGGCTAGTGCTGTAGTGAATATCTGTTTATTTGTAAAAAAAAAAAAAAAAAAAAAAGAAAAAAAAAATATATATATTATATTATATATATATATATATATTTTTTTTTTTAACTAAAATGTTAGATTTAACTGTTAGATTGGAGAATTAGAATGAGAATTAGAATTTTAAGTCAAATATTAGGCATTTATTACATTTATTCATTGTTCAAATGTACCTACAGTACAGCCAGGAGGTCGACTGCGGTCTTCCGGAGCAATGAAAGAGTTAACTATATGATATATTTTATATGCGGCCCCAAGACCATTTCTGTTCACTCAATGTGGCCCCAGCAAGCCAAAAGGTTGGACACCCCTGCCTTAAATGTTACTCCTCCTCAAACATTTTTCTGTCCATATTGTTCACACAGTTTTCATTTTATTCTATGTAAATTGCTCGTACCCTTTTCTAAAGGTCCTACTTCCAGTTCTTTTTTCCCTATTACAATACTAAATACTTCAAATGCAGCTGGTTTATAACTTTGATTTCCATTTTCTACCAATTGCTTTTTGGCAGCCACCAAACAAACTTAATGCCTATGTCTAGGAAAGTCAAATCCTGTACCCCAGCAAAAAAAAAAAAAAAAAAAAAAAAAAAAAAAAAAAAAAAAAAATAATATTAATTCTTAATTACACCCATTTACTCTCCCAATATTCCCCCAGAGTACTCTGTTGAGAATTTTAAATCTGCCAGTTCATTAAACTCCATCACACCTTCAACATTTGCCATCTACCTGAATAAATATAAAAATACCTATGCAAACATTTCCAATAATATATAATATTCTAGTCTCAGTGATCAGAAGCAGCTCTGAGTGGAAATGGGTGATATTTAACCTGCTGTAGACTAAAGGGTTTTGTAGCATCTACCTACAGATTCTGCTGCTGTCAGTGTAGAGTTCATTAAAAATATCACAGAACTGGACAATATTTGTATACGACGGTTACAGATTCCCAGTTCACAGTGCAAAACATGGTTATGAGTTGTCTGGCCAAGGCAAAGGGTGCACTTCTAAAAATGTTGACTGGAGCCTAAACACTGTTATGTTGCTTCTCTAAATTAGCTTCCACAGAATTTGTGTTCCCTCTTCCCCTTTCTGGAAGTCTGAAATTCCAAGAGACACAGACTGCCTTATTCTCCTTGTAAATGTCTTTGGCTGGCTCATGTATCAGTGGTTACAGGTAATTAGTTGTTCTATAATGGGTATCCTCTCCCCCCAGCTGTTAATATCAACTATTTTATTCAAACAGCTGTAAGCTTAAATCTGTAAAAACAATGTTCATGCAGTCACTAGAGTGGCAGAATTTGTGTGGTTCTGCTAGAAAGGGATACAGTTTTCCTTACCTGTTGAATTACGACATACAAGAGTAATGAAAAGCCAATCTTGAAATTGGTAAAATGTAATAGGTGTTCCCAATGGATAGGATGCTGCATCCCAACAACACAACCAGTGTCCAACAAAACCAACCAGATGTTAAGTAGCTTCAGACAGATACAAAGATGCATAGGGACAATCTTGGCTTTACTTACAGTTACAAGCAGCAGGCTGACTACACAGGTGGCCAAACTGCAAATAACTGTTATTTAAGGGGGGTGCTAGATATTTAGCAGCACCAAGTCATTTCGCTGCAAAAAAGTCAGTTTACTGGCAAAAGTTGGACAGTTGAGGGGTATGCAAAAGAAGAAAGCCAACTCAATGTCCGGACTGGGCTGGAGTGCTCCCTAGACTGCCTAGGCCATAGAGATGCTTACCTTGTTGCTCCTTAAACTTTTTTTTTATTACTACACAACGAACAAAAAAATACTGCTACTTAACTGAAGGTCACTCTTCTTTAATCTTCTTTTTGGATACTACTTACATTTGAATGGGAAAGAAAAGAAAACTCCCATCTAGATAAAACATGCAGCAGTACAAGACCTTATGCAATAATGCCAGGAGTCACACTGGTTTGTAGTGGATGATACTGGTAGCTCAGAAGAAGAAAAACAAAAAAAAAAAAGAAAAGAAAAACGATTGAACCAGCTGCAACTTGCAGATGGTGGCAATACCTATATGCATACACAAAACAGTTGTGCAAAATCTTTCCATAACCACAGATGTCCCTCTCTTCTATGTTGCTGTACTCTTTACATATGGGTTGTATTTCGCCCAATGACCAGACGTTCTGCCTGTATACAAAAGCTTAAAGCCACTGCTCATATGTGGGATGCTGCACGAAGGCACAGATAACGTTGGCCATAAAAGGGACATCCACACATGCAATCTGCAGAATAAGTTAGCCTCACAAGGAAAGAAAATTCAAAGGCAGCCTAAAGGGTAGTATCCTAAGAAAAAACAAGTTGTAGGGGGAAGGTGGGTGGGATAGAATATTGCAACACGAAGAGAATGACATCTATGCTTATGGTAAGATATGGTGAGGTAACTTGTAGTGATTACCTTTGGTTAACTGCAGAAGAGGAAGGAACCAGTGCTGTCTTGGCTAAAAGGGGGTCACTAGCAAGACTTTTGTTTTTTTCCTGTAGAACTTAACAGAATTTTTCGAATTAAAGGGAAGGGGGGGGGGGGGATGTATAAAGAAACATCCCTTTCCATGAGAAGGATAGTGTGTCCACCTTTCAAGCCTGAGGGTGAGGGACTCTGGCATAAAAAAGTAGTCTGTTCAGAGAGGAGGCAAAGAGGTCCATTTCTGGAGTACCCCCACCAGTGAACTAGATCCATGAACACATGCATGTGAAGTATACACTTGTGGGATTGTGTCATGGATCTGCTTAATGCATCTACCACCGAGTTCTGAGCAGAGAGGAGGTACACATCATGCAGTGTCACTTTGTACTGAATAGCCAATTTCCATGCTTTGACAGCTAGGCAACAAAGAAGGTAGGACTTTGTGCCCCCCTGCTTGTTTATGTACTAAAGGGCATTGGTATTATCTGTAAGAAGCCTGAAGGGCTCTGGCAAGAACAGAGGATGAAAGGTCTGCAAGGCTAGAATCAGAGCCCTCATCTCTCTGATGCTGATGTGCTTCCTCTTTTGAGAGGGTGACCAAAGACCCTGTACCTTCCTGGAAGCAAAGGTTGCTCTCCAACCTAAATCTGAGGAGTCTGAAAAGCTGCTGAGGTACCTGAGCTGGTAGGCCAGGGTGCTGACGGAGCTGTTGCATCCACCAATGTAACTCTCTCTTCTGGCATGGAAGAGGAGGAATCAAGACATCTAAAGGATGAGCATGTTGGGACCAAACTGTCTGAAGAAACCACTGGAACATTCTCATGTGCAATTTTGCAAAAGGCAGCATGGGGATAGTGGAGGCCATAAACCCCAGCAGTCTCAGAAACTCCCCGGCCCTGACGGAAGAAAGGGGCAGAAGAGACTCCATATATGCTATGAGAGAAACTACTTTTTCGGAAGGGAGAAAAACCATCAAGTCTGTCTGAAACCTGCACCCCAGGAATACAAGATCCTGACCTGGGGGTTACACTTGATTTTTGAAATTTATTGAGAATCCTAGGCCCTGCAGAAAAGGAACAGCTAGGTCCAAGTGTTGGAGTAACAGGTCTGGACTGCTGGCCAGAAAGAGCAGATCATCCAAGTAGGGGTAAACATGAATCCCATTCAGCCTTAAATAGGCAATGGCTGGGGCTAGGCACTCTGTGAATAGCCTTGTAGCAGTGGAAAGACTAAAAGGCAAGGCAGAAAACTAAACGTGCTAAAAACTCACCGTGAAACGCCAAGAACTTCCTGAACTGTGGGTGAATAGGGATATGCACGCAGTTCTCCGTGAGATCCAGTGAAGCTAGGAAAGCTTGAGAAAAAAATCAGGGGAAGAACAGATTGCAGAGATAGCATCCTGAAAGAAGGCACCACTAGGAAAGAGTTTAATACCTCCAAGGACCTCTTTTCTTGGGAGAAGAACCCCTTTCCTTGCTGGTCTGGAGGAACAGGTTTGAATGGAGCCTTGGGTTGAAAAGTTGAGCACGTAATAGAGGAAACAGATGCAAGAGGCTGAGGTATCTCCTGAAAGGGAGGCAGAGTCTTCCAAGTCAAAGTATCCTTTTTCGATAATTGAAGTCAATCACGAATCCGGAGTGATTTCCATAAAAGCTGAGAGGGAAAGAGAAAGGCGAAGAGACAAAGAAGTATGACTTGGAAGAGGAAGCTGAATGTCGCAGAGAACTTTGCCTGGGCTGAAAGGGCTGCTGAGGAGGAGCAGCAGAAGCGACAGCCTTAGACTGTTGGGGTCTCCTGGAAGACTTATGTGGCCTAGTTCCATAAGGAAAAGAAGAACGAGGAGGTTTCCTAACAAAGGCAATCTTGGCAGGGAAATTCCTAAGGAATTTAGGGACTGGGGAAATGAGTAAATGTTTCAAATCCTGGAACTCTTACCTTTTTCCTTCAGAGATTTAGAGTTCTGCAGCTGCTTTGCCAAAGAGAAAGTACAGCTTTGTACCTACCATAAATGTAGATGTCCGATAGGTATGCATCTGCAGTCCTTACATATGGGTTTGTCCTGCCTCAGGCAGCCCTTCGGTCGGCCGGATTCCAAAGTCTGGGTCCGGCGTCGGCTGATGTCGCCCTTTCCCCGACGTCAGAGCGCCTGGGGTATAAAAGCGTCAGCCGATGCCATCTTCCTCAGTTTTTCTTGCCCCAGATGCCAGGTGCCCTCTAAGGAAGGCTAAATTTGGAGAGATGCAAAGAATTCCAAACATGCACAGTAATATAAAACAAATACACCATAATAGATATCCCTCTTTTAGCTTGCTGGGGTTAAGTACCCAAGAAATACCACAGAGGGGAAGGTGGGAGGGTAAATCTGACTGCAGATGCATACCTATCGGACATCTACATTTATGGTAGGTACAAAACTGTACTATGTCCTTCAAGGATGCATCTGCAGTCCTTACATATGGGTAGAATACCATAGCCAAGCTGGGGGTGGTAGGATCTAAGAAAAGGATGGTGTAGCTAAAATGCCCTGCAGGACTGCCGTAGCAAAGCCTGCTCTGGATCTGGAATATAAGGGTAAGTTGTAATACTTGGAAAATGTATGCACGGAGCTCCATGTAGCAGCTTCTAAAATGTCCTTAGTAGCCACCCCTCTTAAGAAGGCTGTGGAGGTGGCTGTGGCTCTGGTGGAATGAGGTCTAATGTTAGCTGGCACAGTTTTGCCATGAAAAGAGTAACAGAATCGAATGCAATTCCCTATCCATTTTGAAATTGTCTGTTTGGAAATTGCCTTTCCTTGTACACCAGCAGCATATGCTACAAACAGCTGGTCAGTTTTTCTGTAAGTCTTAGTTCTGTCCAAGTAGTAGCACAACTGTCTGTGAACATCCAGGGTATGCAGAAGTTTCTCCCCTTTGTTTTGCGGATTTGGAAAGAAGGTAGGCAGGTGAATAGCTTGGTTCAATGAGACCATGGATACCACCTTTGGCATGAATGAAGGATTGGTTCTCAGTGAGACTCTGTCCTGATGAAAAATTAGAAATGGTTGTACTGCCATGAGGGCCTGCAACTCGGATACTCTTCTTGCTGAGGTTATGGCCAGAAGGAAGGCAGTCTTCCAAGACAGGAACTGTAGTTCTGAAGATGCTGCTGGTTCAAAGGGAGGTAGAGTTAATTTTTTCCAAAATGAGGTTAAGGTCCCATGTAGGCACTGGTGATTTCCTTGGAGGATTGATGTTTTTAATTCCTCTTAGAAACTGCCTTAGGAGAGGATGAGAGAAGACAGGTGGATCAGTATTGTATTCTGCTTAAATTGCTGAAGCATGAATTTTTATGGAAGAGTAAGAAAGGCCATCGTGGAGCATTTCTGCCAAGTATTCCAGGATATGTGCCATGTTCACCACTGTCGCATCTAGGCCCTTTGTGGTGCTCCAAGTGCGAAATCTTTTCCATTTTGCTGAATATGCCTTTCTTGTGGAAGGCCTGCAAGCTTCCATGATGATATCCTTCACTCTCTTGGATAGCTTATCCTGGTGAGGAGTCAAGGTATTTTCCATGCCGTCAGCTGCAAGGTTTTCAGGCTGGAGTGCAAAGTTTTGTAATTGTGCTGTGTCAGAAGAAGTGGCCATTGTGGTAGAGGCCACGGTTTCGTGCGTGACATGCTCCTTAACAGTGGGTACCAGTGCTGTCTTGGCCAGTCCGGAGCTATCAGAATCGCTTTTGGCTGCTCTGTCCTGATCTTCAGTAAGACCTTGGTCATTAATGGAAGAGGTGGAAATGCATTCACTGTTAGAGTATTCCAGCTGAAAGAGAGGGCGTCCACTTTCCATGCTTGTGGGTGGTATGTCCTTGAGCAGAATTTCTTCAGCTGATGGTTGTGGTGGGAGGCAAAAAGATCTATGTCCGGCCTCCCCCATGATTGTGTTATCTGAAGGAAGATGTCTGGGTGCAGCATCCATTCGTGTGGATCCATGATATTTCTGCTTAGGCTGTCCGCCAGTATATTGTCTTTTCCTGGCACAAACTGGGATTGCAGCTCTATATTGAGTTTTAGGGAAAGTTCCCAAAGATTCATTGCCAGCCTGCAAAGAGGGTAGGAATGGGTACCTCCTTGCTTGTTTATGTACCACATAACTGTGGTATTGTCTGTTGTTATTAGCAGGTGGCCTTGATGCAGAAAGTGTTTGAAGGCCTCGATCACATGTATCACTGCCAGCATTTCCTTTTGGTTTATGTGCATGCGCAATTCTTTCTGTGACCATAGTCCTTGAATGCATCTGCCCTGCATGTGTGCTCCCCATCCATGGTCTGAAGCATCCGTTGTAATGGTTTGGCTGGTTATTGGTTTGCTGAAGGGCAGACCCCTGTTTGACTGGCTTGCTTGAGCCCACCACCGAAATTCCTTTTGAAGGCATGGAATGAGTGGTATCAAAGCTTCTAGGCTGTGACTGTGCTGAGACCATAAACTCTTTAGGTACCATTGTAGTTTCCTCATATGCAGCCTTGCTTGTGGAATCAGAAGAATGCACGATGCCGTATAACCCAGGGCCTGCAGTATTTTCCTTGCAGTCAGCTGAGTTTGTTTTGTCAGATTTTTGAAGCAATCCGGTAGTTGTCTTTGTTTTTCTTCTGTGAGAAAAGCCTTTTGGGTGGTTGTATCTAGTTCCGCACCCAGAAAAGTTATTCTTTGGGATGGAACAAGTCTTGATTTGTGAATGTTGACTGTGTATCCCAAGGCCTGAAGTAGGCGGATGGCATAATTCAAGTATTTTACCAAAGTTTGTTGGCTGTCCGCTTGTATAAGGCAGTCGTCCAGATATGGGTATATTTGAATCCCCTGAAGTCTGCAGTGTGCCATTACTGATGCCAGGCATTTCGTGAATACTCTGGGCGCAGTAGATAAGCCAAAGGGCAATGCTGAGAATTGATAATGCTCTGAACCTGCAAGAAATCTGAGGTGTCTTCTGCAACTTTGTCTGACAGGGACATGCAGGTATGCCTCCTTGAGGTCTAGAGTTACCCAGCCAGGACCCCTTGCCCAGCATGGGAAGGAGTTGCTGTAGGGTCAGCATTTTGAATTTTGGCACAATGAGGTAAGTATTCAGTGCGGACAAGTCGAGAATAGGCCTCCATTGTTTTTCTTTTCTTGGGACAAGGAATAGTCTGGAATAAAATCCTTGGCCTTGTTCTGTGAGAGGAACCTTTTCTATAGCTTTCATTTACAATAGGTTGGCAATTTGTTTTAAAGCCTCTGCCCTTTGATTTGGTAGCAGGTTTGGCATGCCTTTTCTTTTTGGTAATGGATGAAAATGGAACCTGTATCCTTTGTCTATTATTTGCAGTGTCCATTTGTCCCTTGTAATACTGTGCCAATTTCTTGAGAATAAAGATAACTTTCCACCCAAAGGTGCTTCCAATTGAGCCCTGGTCGGCGGGGTCAAGGTGAAGTCATTGAGTCTGTCCTTGTGCAGCAGTTGTAGGTCCTGCACTACCTCTCTGGTTAGGAGGCTGCCATTGACGTCCTCTGTAGGAGCCTCTAGCTTGCCCTCTACCTCTGGCACGCCTGTTCTTTCCTCTTTGAAATCTCTCTGTGTCTGGAAAGGACCAATTCTTAGAAGGTCAATTTCTGCTGAATCTTGGTGGTTGGACCTGGAGGAAATCTTTGACTGTTTGTACAGATTTAGCCTTTTCCTCAAATTTCTTCAAGACCTCCTGAGCAGTGGAGCCAAATAACTTTTGTTTTTCCAGTGGCGCATCCAGAAGCTTTGCTTTTACATGATCTGGCAGAGTTTGTTCCTTCAGCCAAGCATGCCTACGTATGACTGCACCTGTCATTGCTGACCTACATGAAGCTTCCAATGCATCATAACCACACTGCAAGAAATGGTTGCTAACCTGTTGTGAGAGTTATGTACCAGATCCTGAAGTGACTTGCGATCTAGGGGTTCAGGTGAAGACAGTTTTTTTATGCAATTCATCTAACAAATACTCTTGGTACTGTATCATATGGAATTGACAATTTAATGCCCTCATAGAAAGAGTTGAAAAGTATACACTTTTTTACCCCATCTCTCTAATGCCCTGGACCCCCTTTCAGAGGGGAGTGGATTCTTAGTAGTGGCAGTTGCAACCCCTTTAGGGCCCTGGGAAACAGTTTCTTGGTCAGCAGAGTGGGCCTTGTAAAGGAAATGATGCGAGTCTGGGACCCTGTAGTACCTATCGGGTTTGACAGGAGCCGAAGGAAGGGAGTCAGGAGTAATGCTAGACTCAGAATACACATCATCAATGACATTTAAAACAGGAGGAATAGCCAAAGGTCTATGCTGAGGTAAATGCAAAAAGGTCCTTAGTCTCTTCCTGGAATCGGAGAATTCCTGACCCTGCCACTGGAAATGCTCTCTCATGGAGTGAAGGGTCTCCCCAAAGGACAGCTCTTCAGGAGGGGAGGCAGAGGGAATAGATTCCTCTGCATCAGAATCCTCGTAGGCCGTAAAGGCCTCCTCCTGGTAGTCTGATAGAGCAGAGCCATCTGAGGCCTCATCAGAGGACTGGGGATCAGTGGGCTCAACCCTGGGCCTTTTGTCTACAGGAGGTTGAGAGCCCCTGTCCGGATGAGGCTGAGAGCCCCTAATTAAGGAGATAAGGTCTTCAGCTAAACTTAAAATCTATGAACCTGTAGTGGATCCCTCAGGAATAGCCTTGGGAGGCAGAGTTTTTGGCTGTTTAGCAGCTTTAGCCCTAGAGAATGCTTTTATGGACATGGATGCAGGAGGCCTGGCTGCTCCACGTGCTGGCGTAGTTTTGTCTAGGGGAATGGTGTCGGATGTTTCCTGAACACTGGTTTCAGAGGGAAATTCTATAACCGACTCAGAATAGGCCTCCGGGGCCGAGGTTGTCGGTTGTGCGGTTTCCACTGTCGGAAGTACCAAGGACTCTGTTTCAGCCAAGACCAAGACACTCGCGGTAGGCCTAGGCGTGGTTTCAGCCGAAACCACGGTCCGCGTGTGTCGGTCCTTGTCCTTCCGTTTTTTGGTTAAATGAGAAGTCGGAGTCTCCGACGGCATATTATAACAGTAACTAGCCCCAAAAAAATTCCTCTGCAAACTCCGACCGACGCCTAAGAGTGCGTCGATTGAAGGAGGCACAGGCAGTGCAGGCCGAGACGTCGTGGTCTGGGCCTAGGCAGGGGAGGCAGTAAGAATGGAAATCCTTATGAGGTATTTGTTTCCCACAAGTTAAGCAATTATTAACTTTAAGCGTTTGATCTGACATCGGCTGAGGCAAGAAAGAGTCCCCAACGGGGTACTTAGCTTTTGAAGTCTTCGGTAGCTGAAGTTACAGGAGCTGGCCGACCGGCACTTGTGAACGGCTTCTGCTTTGGGCACCACGGGGCAAGAAAGACTGAGGAAGATGGTGTCAGCTGACGCTTTTATACCCCAGGCGCTCTGACGTCGGGGAAAGGGCAACATCAGCCGACGCCGGACCCAGACTTTGGAATCCGGCCGACCAAAGGGCTGCCTGATGCAGGACAACCCATATGTAAGGACTGCAGATGCATCCTTGAAGGACATCAGAACTGTCCAAAGGAGCATCAAGCAATTTGGCCTTTATGTCACCAGGGAGTGCCTGGAGACGTAGCCAGGAATGCCTCCACAGAACAGAAGCTGCTGCCCTGGAAGATGCCTCTACTGCATCATAACTACATTTGATTGAATGTCTAGCTTCCTGGGAGGAAGAAGACAAAAGAGAAAGTCATTGACTTAGCCTATGAGTCAGGCAATTGGGAGAGAACCTGGGAAGCCTATGAAAGCAAGGCTAGAGCATACAGAGACATGCGTGTCCGGTGGAAGTGCAGACCTTCTTCCTCAACCTTTCCAAAATTTTACTTTCCTTGTCGGAAGGAAGCAACTCTGTAGGAGATACATGAGAAAATTTGCCAGAAGTAATGAAGACCACAGCTGGATCAGCTGAAGGGCATTTAAAAAGAAATTGAAAATCCTCAGGAACCTTATACAAATGGTCAGGCCTTTTAGGGGCAGGAGCTTGGGAGTCTGGGGTTTTAGATGCAGATGAAAAATCATCTAAGAAAGCTGGGAGGACTGGAGGGACTGCTGAAGGAGCAGGGTCATCCAACTGGAGAAGATTATTCCATTTTTGCTCCTCTGAAATTTAAGAAGAATTCCCTAATTTTATTAATAGTTTCTCCAAAGGAAAGCTCTTCTACAGGGGAATCCTCCCATTTAGACTTCATCTGGAGAGGTATATTCCAGAGGGGAAGGCATCTAGGTGGAGTATGGTAAAGAGTTTTCATTTGAAGACCCTTCAGAATCAGCATCATGACGCTGATATTCCATAGCCTACACAGAAGGAGACCCCCAAGACCCGACGGCAACATAGGAGATAAGGTAAAGGTGGGAATGGAAATAGGAGAAGCTGGAGGCCTCAAAGCCTTAATGAGACCCTGTGAGAAAGCATCCCAATCAGACAGAGATGTGGAAGGAATGGAGGAATTCCTACTCTTCTGCTGCTTAACATCCTTCTCTTGAGAAAAATGGGTGGATGTAGGCCTTGCATCCAACACTTCCTTAGACTGAGGGGCAGGAATGGTTCAAGAGTCTTCCAAAATAACAAACCGTGGTTCTCCCAAGTCATCTGAACCGGACATCTGCATAGACTCAGATGTGCTAGGATCCCCACTCCTGATGGCTTCCATTGCAGTACCTGCCAATGAAGTGGACCATGTCTCCAAACGCACCATCAGGTTTTCACAAACTTGAAGGGGTATGTCAGAAGGAGTAGGCACACAGCCAGAGGATTCCGGCCTAGCTTTGCTGACCTTCCTCTTCACAGATGGCTCAGAACAACTCCTGGACCCTCTATCGCATCCCTAGCCATACGTTTGAGTCTCTCGTTTTCTAAACAGAGATTTAAAGCAGACAGATGACTACACAATGTCTTGGGTACAAAGGCCTAACAGACAAAACTAGAGAGATGGTCGTGAGTAGGCCCTGAACAGAACAAAGCTTGTGACTATCCTTATGTGAAATTTGCCTTCCACACTTATACTTGCCCTTCCTAGATGACTAACAACATAAGGCAGTAGCAACAAATTAAATCTCATACATGGTAGTCATCTGAAGCTGTAAGGAGAAACACGCAATATAACTGCCAGAAACAAAAAGTCAAAATCCCCAAGGAATAAACTGTGCCCTCTAGCCAAAGACCAATGTAACTGAAGAAAACAAGGCACAGAAACACGACTGAAAGCATAAAAAGTTTAAAAGTTTAATAAGGTAAGCACTTTCACAGTCTCCATTCACAAAGCCCTCCCCCCAAAGCAAATTGGAACCTTTAAGTTTAATTATAAAATACTGGCAGATACTGAATCATTAAGGTGAGGTTGTATGGTATCTAGAAATATCTGCTAGTACAACTGTTTTTAAGAAAGGCTTGAAAATTTCTAACTGGAAATGATACCTTCTCAACAAAAAAAATAAACATTTCTTAAGGTTGGTGCATGTTAGTCTTTCTGAAAAAGGCATTGCTACAATATTTTTTTCTTAATGGAATACATATGCAGTGGTCAATTTAGGCTATGGCACAAGAGTATGCACCCCCCCACCTTTTTTTGTTTACTGTGACCGATAACAGTAACCTTGAGGGCAAAACAAAGTAAAAAATCATGGAAAATGTACCAGTAAAAGATGTTTTCAACGGAGTATCATTTTTGTGATGCATTTTCCAAGAGTAAATAAGTCTTTTATGTTAATCTCTCGACTGGCTGGTATCTCTCAGAAAATAATGCATTCAGCTGTTTAAAATGCTGTGTCCATCGGCACGCTGTTGTCTCCAAGACCTAGCATGGTAGGTGGGTGGCAGCTTGGGATGGATTTGCCTGGGCTTAGCCTTGGGTTGTTCCTTTAATTAATTATTTTATTAATTAATTTCCAGTTTGATGACCAGGGAAGTCCACTGGGCCAAGCAGAGCCCATTTTCAGTGGAGGCCTGGGGAAAAAGCTCCAAAAGCAATTGACAGAATGTAACATAAGTAAAGTATGGAATATATGGTATACAAAACCATAAATATATAATTTAAAATACAAATGCAAAATCAGGGAGTATACATTTAAAGAACACAAATGTTAAAATAAAGATGAAGTCAAAATTAATACAGATAATATAATTAACAGTACAAGTCAGTGTTTATATGTTTAGTGTTTGTTCTAACAATAATGTTAGTGATCAGAGGTGATAGTACAGGAGACTGAAGGGAGGTTTGTTCCATTTCGAGCAGTCTGCTGTCAGTTTGTGGCAGAGTCCCTTCAGATAGTAATGGACTGAAGAACTGTTTGCTCTGGCAGCTGTATAGTACAATGAAGTTAAACCTGAAGGGTGTTCTTCATAATATGATCTTAGGTGAGTGGTTGGGAAGCTCTGTGCTGCATACTGTGTGTGTGTGTGTGTGTGTGTGTGTGTGTGTGTGTGTGTAGGGAAGTTGGCAAGTGTAGATGTACATGTAGTCAGCTTATGGGGGTAAGCAGACAAACCCCTTAGCTTAATCACAATCTATAACCAAAAAAGGCTTACTGTTCCTTTCCCAACATAAGATCGCCTGCTTTCTGAATCTCAAGAAGTGCTAAATATCTCAGGGCAGACCAGTAAAAGAAAAATTCTAATGAATGTTGCATGTTCTTTACATATGGGTCGCATTCTGCCCAACAACCTGACATCCGGTCTGTATACAAAATCTTAAAGCCACTGCCTGTACATGGGGCGTCACACAAAGGCACAGATAAGTGCCATAAAAGGGATGTCCACACGTACAATCTTTAAAACTTTTTCTCCACCGTTTGGAAAGGTTGACTCGTAAGTTCAAGTCTGCCTTTGGGTATTGTAGGTTTCTGAAGACAACAAGGCACAGAAACACGACTGAAAGCATAAAAAGTTTAATAAGGTAAGCTCTTTCATACCAAATACTAGTGTTTCATCAGACCATATAAAACGTACATTAGCAAACACTTTTAATCCACTCACATTGATTCAAAGCAGCCAACATAAATCAAGGAAAGGTAAAAACCTATCATCAGCTTGTATTATTTTAAAATACATCGTGCTTTTAATACAGGCTCAATAGAAACCCTGCCATTTAGACCTGGGTGTTTATCAGCTTGCCATAATATAATCCAATGCAATTTCTGGATCCAGTAAAGTTTCTATCACCAACACCACGTACATTTTCAGAAATAATTTCAACAACTTGTTGCCACTGGATGCGTTTAAGCTTATATATATATATATATATATATATATATATATATATATATAATTTTGAAGTTCTCTTTCCGCTGAAAATGGATGAGCTTCATTAATATTCGATGTAATAGTTTCATTCACCAGCTCAATATTGATTTTTGCAAACAGAGGGTTGGTTTCTGTAGCCAGCAACCTTGTAAAACGATTAGTAGTAGTAAGTCCATTACACTGCTGCTCTGTGTCTAAACTCTCAGCCATGCTCCCAAGGGGAGAAAATTAACCGCCAGAAACAAAAGATAAAATCCCCAAGGAATAAATTGTGCCTGCAAGCTAAAGACCAATGTAACTGAAGCAAACAAGGCACAGAAACACGACTGAAGGCATAAAAAGTTTAAGATAAGCGCTTTCACACCAAATACTGGTGCCTCATCAGACCATATAAAAGCTACATCAGCTAATACTTTTTAATACACTCACATTGATTCAAAACAGCCATATAATAAGAAATCTCTAAAAAAAAAATTTTGTTGTAAAAATGTGACAAAAAGAAAGTAGGATGGTGGTTGGACAGGCACCAGTCAATGCCATACATGTAATTTCTGTATGCTTATTAACACATCAGCATGTTTTATTCATACAGTTTCTTGTTTTGAATATAAATTTGAGGTTACAGCTAACTGTCGAACTAGGAATCTGATTTATCTGGTGACATGCATAGCTTGCCACTGTTTCTATGTAGGAAAAACTAACAGGTCACTGATGGAATGAGTCAGGGAACATGTATATTGTATTAGGAATGGGGACACTAAGGATGCACTAGCCAGACATTGTATGGAGAATGAGAATGAACATGGTTTTAGATTTCATGTTGTTGAACTTATTTCCGAAAATGCACGTGGTGGTGATATTGGAAACTTTACTAGATCCAGAAAATTGCACTGGATTATATTATGGCAAGCTGATAAACACCCAGGTCTAAATGACAGGGTTTCTATTAAACCTGTATTAAAAGCACGTCTCTTTATGCTAATGTTAGGTTTTTATCTTTCCTTGACTTTTATTGGCTGTTTTGAATCAATGTGAATGGATTAAAAATGTTTGCTGATGTAGTTTTGATATGGTCTGATGAAGCACTAGTATTTGGTGTGAAAGCGCTTACCTTTTTAAACTTTTCAACTTTTTATGCTTTCAGTCATGTTTCTGTGCCTTGTTTTCTTCAGAAACTCACAATATCCAAACGCAGACTGAGCAAGTCAACCTTTCCGAACAGTGGCAAAAAAGTTTTGAAGACTGTACGTGTGGATACCCCTTTTATGGCCGTTATGCGACGCCCCATGTACAGGCAGTGGCTTTAAGATTTTGTATACAGACGAGATGTCAGGTTGCTAGGCAAAATACAATTCGTATGTAAAGAATAATGCAACATTCAATAAAATTTCTTTCTTTTACTGGTCTGGCCTGAGACATTTAGCATTTCTTGAGATTCAGAAAGCAGGCGATCTTATGTGGGGGAAAGGAACAATAAAGCCTTTTTTTTTTGTTATACGTGGTGATTAAGCTAAGGGGTGTGTTTGCTAACCCCCAATAAGCTGACTACATGTACATCTACACTTGCCAACTTCCCTACACACACACACACACACACACACACACACACACACACACACACACACACACACACACACACACACTATGCAGCACAGAGCTTTCCCAGCCACTCACTTCAGAAAGACTAACATGCACCAGCCTTAACAAATATTTTTTTTTTTTCTGGTTGAGAAGGTAACAGTTCCAGTTAGAAATTGTGAAGCCTTTCTTAAAAACAGTTGTACTAGCAGATATTTCTAGATACCATACAACCTCACCTTAATGATTCAGTATCTGCCAGTATTTTATAATTGAAAGCTGCAAGGTTCTAATACGCTTTATATTTTCCTACTATTTAATTTTTTTACATTAAATGACATTTTCAGTGGTGTGAATCTTAGCTTTAGATGACTGCTACTGTTGAAATGACAACTTGACCCCATGTGGAAAATGGGGGGGGGGGGGGTTGTGGATGACGTAAATTTAATTTGCAAAATTAGTTGTACTCTAAAAGAGCAAATGTGGTCATTTGACTATCCTACCTTATATAAGGCACTGAGATAACAGTATGTTAGTTGTGATGATGGTCTGGTGTTATTCAGAACAAAAGCACTTAGCTTAATAAAAAGTGAGGCCATGCGAGCCCTATGCTGACCTTTTTTAGTAGTTAAACTATTTGCCATCTTTTTGGGTTATTTTCTTTAACAGGTATGGCAGCATTCATCCATCTCCATTGAAGACTTAACACTTTGGCCAGAGTTCATGCCTATCACAGACACCTTAAGGACATATACATTGTACATTCTTGACAAAAAATAAGGGGTTCACGTTAAGTGACAAACCCATGCCGCTAAAGCAGAAGAAAAAATACAAAATGGACATGAATAATCTTTGACTTGTAATTATCAGTTTTTGTCCTACTAAACACTAACCAGTGCTCAAGATTATGCAAACACATGAAAAGTTAAGGTTTAATGCAGTTTAAGACCAATTAACTTCTGTCCAAGCAAGAAGGTGATCGGCAACCAACTCTCTTCATAAACCTACTGCTTTGCAACACCTTTCCACTTGTCTCAACTCCGTTTCATACATGCATGCTAAGCTAACTGCCCTGAAGTGCCATTTTAAACCCAACCAATAACTTGAGGTCAGACTTGAACTTTGTACCTTATGTCTTCATCTCCTCCAGCAAATCTTATTCGGCCATCCAGTTTGGTGGAGCTCCTGCGTCCGCTTACTGTGCCCATAACAATAACTCTTCCTTCATCCAAACGAATGTCAAACAAGTCATAACCTTTTCTATGCCCATTGTATGCATTTACTTTATCCCATTTCTTCTTAAGACCCCCTGGGACCACAAAAAAACCTCAATCCAATTACAACACTACTAAAACTCGAAATGCTGATGAATTTTAATCAAGGAGAGATTGCAATTCTTACTGATAAAGCAAAAAAAAGTGACCTTAAAAATAATACTTTGACAACACACTGAAGATCATACAAGGAAAATGATGTAGAGAAAAGGAAGATCAAAAGGTATGAACAGGATCACAGGGACTACAAAAATGGTTCAGAGACTGAAGATGCTGTGGCAAAGATGATGGGTGGGTCAGATACCAGTTCTGGAACCACATTGAGACAGTAAATGCTTACAGACACCACCAATCTAAGTAGAAATGTTTCAGCCTACATGATTGCCCCATTCCAGATATCTGTGTTGCGAGGAACAGAGGTTACACATTTCATGGGGGGGTTGGAGGGTCAGAGGATATGGGCTGTAATGTTGGCACTTCTGCTGCAACCAGTGAGACCTAGAGAACTGCACAAAGAAATAGGTCATTAAGGAGAATGAATTTATGTTGAGTATGGAAGAAAGTAGTTCTGGTCAGTGCTTGATAGAGAAAATCCGGTGCGTTATTTGTTAATGCCTGTCAAAGGAGCTTTAAAAATTGTGCATTCAGAGCAGTACACCCTTTCTCCAATGTAAGCATTGGCATGAGGTTTTTTTGTATGTGCCAGCCAAGAAGGGTAATGTGGGGAGGCCTAAAGGAGAAAATGTATGCAAATTTAATTTAGCTTTCCTGAAAGCTCCGCAGAAAATAAATGTGCGCGTGTGTATTATATATATGTATGTATTTATGTACATGTATGGTTTTACTTCATAAACACAAATTGCTGAAATATCGAATTTCAGCAATTTGTGCCCATGAAGCCGAAACCTCTAAATAACGAAAGTGCATAATCGCAAATAGGACTGTCGAATTCGCGCCAATACATTTTCGTTATCATATGGAAGTATTTAGCTGGGATGGTGTCTGCAGTTTAAGATGAGTGAGTGTGCGTGAGTGGTTTTTGTAACTTGTACGAGTGGGCTAGGGTAGGGAGGTGGGGGTATGAGTGTGTGTGTGTGTGCTGGCTGTGTGTTTTTTTTTTTTTTTTTTTAACTGTGTGATCTTGGAGTAAGTATATATAAGTAGGGGGTGTGGGGGGGTTGCATATGTGTAGTGTAGGTGTGTGTCTGTGTGGTGTTGTGTTGTATTTCAGTGTTTTGTGGTGTGGGTGTTATGGTTTGTATGTTGCGTGCTGTATGATGTGTGTTCAATGGTGCGATTTCATGGTTGAAAGATGAGGTTTATATAATCCACTTCTGCTAGAAATAGTACATAAACAGTATATGTACAGCAAAAATAAAAGCTTTAAATATTACTCCTAATATTTTAGTATGGAAGAGGAAAACAAGGCATTATTGCAATTAAGGAGCCGCCAAGACATTAGAAAGTTTAAAAGCTGATGTTCCACAGTATTAATGGGGAAGAATGACTATCTCAAAATGTTAACTTTATTAAACAATGCATTCAATTATGAGAAGGTGGATATTAAGCTCGTTACAGAAGCCTTCAAAAGTACTAAATTCAGTCATAGACAGATTGCAGAAAGCTTAACTACTGAGGAATACAGGCAAATATTTAAAGAAATCAAGAATGCCTGTCTTCTTTATACTTTTGGGCTTCCAAGGTTTAAAACAGCCTACTGGACCCTCACGAGGCAGATGGTAACTAGTAAAGACTCTGAGACCAAGGTGATGCCAGCATGTGAAGAAGACAATTAATTCTATTGTAAGATGTTACAAAATCTTGTGCGAAGGATTCCTTTGATTTTATCTATAATATGAGAAATGTTTCTTTCAATTATATTTGACATTAGATGCCAACATTTTACAAACTGATTTGCACAGATTACAGTTTTGAAAATTTCTAATTTCCTAATTGCACTCAGTCAGATAAGGCTTGTTAGGTGGATTCTTGATTTGACATTCATTTAAAATTTTATTACACTTAATGGACAAATATATACACAAAAGAACAAGTGCAGCCCATTGGGGGTGGTGATGGCCCTCAGTTATGCTAATTTTCTTAGGACAATGTGGGAGAAAGAACTCTGCAGATTTTATGAAGTGCACAAAACTGTACATTTTACATTTTTTTTTGTAGTTTGAACAGGGAGCTTGAATGAGTTTTTTTAACCATCGGAATTGTGTTGAACCTTATGAAATTTAGTATGTATTTTAGTCACATCCCCTTTTTAAAGATAGAGAGCTTCACACTTAGTAGCAATACTTATCTGCACTACACCAGCATGCATCAACTTTGGCTGAAGTCAAATATAACTGGAGGAAAGTTAGGACAAGTAGACAAACTCAAAAATGAGACATTTGTAAAATAAACTTCCCTTCTACAGCAAAAGCTTTGGAAGAGAAGAAACTTAAATAAAAAAAAATGGTGGAGGTGACAGAAGTGGTATAAATATATGCCGCACTCTGCATTTAACGTTTGAAAGTTAAGAACAGGACAATGACAGATGTATGGGTATGAAAACTGTTAATCCCTTGAATGCGATTAGCATAAAAAATAGTACACATCAAACAGGAGGACAATTAAGGACTTTTCCTAATACTTTGTAAATACTTTGTAAATATTTAGGGGGGGGTTCCTCTTCTTGTGAACAATCTTAAGAATTGTTAAAACAAACCCTGGGATCCAGGTCCTAAAGATAAAGTGAGAACTTGTGGTAACTGCAATCAGTGGAAAATCCTTAAGACTAGGTAGGAAATGGTTATGTTGGGGGTGTTTCTGTCAGGATTGTATATGCTTACAAATGTCATGCCACCAACGTGATCTATGCTGCTTGGTGAACATTATGTCCTGTATTTTACACTTGAAGGAAGTGAGCCCAACACATTTATGATCATGCACATGCTATAAAATTGTATGACACAACAAATAAGTTATTTAAATACCAGCTGTATTGTAGTAATATAATTTTTAAATCTGCTGTAACTGAAGACTTAAGATCTCCCTATGGGAAACAACTGAAGAATTAATTGACTTGAATATGTATGACAGGGTAAGGTTAGCAGTTTGAAAAAAAAGTGGTATTAATGACATGGAGAATTTTGTGACTTATGTGATGCCCACCAATATGCGTCATCTCCACGATGCACCAGTAATCAATAAGCCTCAATCCTAACCACTGCCACTGGAGAGGGATGTGCACTTGGAATACAAATGGATACACTCACTACTTCCAGATGCAGACCTCTCTGCATCAAGTGCAATTTCCCTTAAGAGCACACAGGAACACACTTAGCTCAGGTATGGATATTTTTGTATTTGCCACCCTCCAGGTCCCCAGTAAAACTACCTACTGGTACAGCTGTAGGGTTAGGTCCTAAGACAAGTGTCCAAGAAAAGTCATCCAGCACCCTCTCTGTAAACCCAGTGCATCGTGTCCCTGCTCCAGGTAGCTGGACACACCCTGAGAGATTTGATTTTTCACACACACCTACTTGGGAAAGGTGGACACAGGTGTACCTGCTATGCCCCTCTCTGTCCAGAGTATAAGGTAGTTATCACTGCCACCAGACATTCACAATCAGCTACTCTAAGGCCCTTAACAAAGGGTGTCCCGTTATACTGTATAATATTAATGCTAATAGAATGGTAGTAGTTCACCAAGATGGCTAGGCCTTGTGGAGTGGCCCACACAGTGTCACCAAATAAATATAAGCACTCTCAAAGGTCAAGTATTTTTGAGGCTCAGTCACAATAAAAAGTTTTAAATACATTTAATAATAAATAATAAAACAGCATAATAATTGCTTAATATATATTCACAGTAAATCACAAAGTTCAGATCACAGGAAAACGTGAAAAGAACACTGACAGACAGACGCAGACAAAGAAAAACAATATCTAAACTAAGCTTTGCTATATTCCTGATTAAACACTGTTCCCTAGTTAAGTTATTTAACTACCCAAAGGCAAGATGCTGTGGGTGAGGGTCTCTCTAGTCAGGCTTCCAAAACAGAATACTCAATACTTTTGAGAGTTCTCTTTGTAATATCTAAAATACAATTTCCAAGAGGGCTGGCAGAATGGCCTCATCTGGTCATCTGACTCTAGGTTCTCACAGTATTCTCCTTTGAAATGGAAACAGGAAGTTAGCAGATGGCCACAATACACATCCAAATGTTTATGGCAGTGTATGGGCTGGGACCCCCCCCCCCTCTTTCCACTGAGCTAATGGACAAAGGGACTCCTCCAGACCCAGCGACTCCGGCTCTATTCAGCATTGTGGAGTACCTTTTAAGGGTTTAACAGCTCATTTACATTTCACTTATTTTTCTTAAAGTTAACCGCTGCTGTGCCAGTATCCTCTATTAAAACATACACATTTAATTCAGACACAACAACACATGTACATTTCTCTTCACCCTGCTGAAATGAAGAGAAACATACACATTTAATTCAGACACAATAACACATGTACATTTCTCTTCATTTCAGCAGGGTGCACCGTTGAGACATTTCAACACAAGCAAAGCTTATAAATACCTTTTCAGCACAAGCATCTGTACAAAAATCAGTTTGGTATACAAATGACACACACTTCTAATACATTTATAGCACAAGCATCTTGTATAAATCCTTTTGATATTCAAAGGATATATCATTCTTTAAAAAATCCAGCTGGCTATGCTGGCACTTGCCCATATCATCAGAACTTATCTAAAAGAAGGGATGATGATCATTAATAAAATGATTTTATTAGTCAAACACCTAATGTGAGTACCCTTAAATAGTGGTTAATCTGTTTTAGTTATCGTCTGATAAGGTCCATGGTGATGGATAAAAGTGCTTACTCTGGTTGAGTCTTCAGACTATTGTTTATTTTTACTATGCACTTCACTTTGTTTTGTGGACCATAAAAATCTCACACTGTCCTCCAGACCACACATGCGAAGTTGCTCTATCCTGACCATGAAATCCTACTCTTCTCTACTAACATGGGTTTTGTGATGTTGAAAGAATTAACTTTTCTTTGATCACCACTGCTCCTCCATTAGTCAGGAAATCTTTATCTTATGCGACTCTTCCTTGAAGGTATCTCTTCCATGTTCAAAGCAGCGCGCACCTCACATTAAGCATCTAGACAGAAGAAAAAAATGAAATTCTTCAGAGA
The DNA here is from genome assembly GCF_019279795.1 of Protopterus annectens. Lineage (NCBI taxonomy): Eukaryota > Metazoa > Chordata > Ceratodontiformes > Protopteridae > Protopterus > Protopterus annectens. The sequence goes on from NC_056739.1 coordinate 552,000,872, forward strand.
ATTCTCACCAACATTATCTCTGAATTTGGCAGTGTAAGTTGTCTCAAGAAATTTAAACCCCTCTTAACTTTACTCAGTTTCACACAAACTACCATTAAAACATTTTTGCTTAGTTTTCCGTATGGATTGTGACAGACTTCACTACCACAAAAGCAAAAGTATAATGGTAACCTACATAGGAAATTAAACCTTCACCTCAACATTAACACTTGCTGGAGTGAAAGGTATCTAACCCAACAATGCTGTTGCATTTGAAATGGACTACTTCTAAATATCAATTCCCTTGCATGGGGAATGTAGGAACAATCTTCTCACTAGAGGAATGTAAATTTATACTTTTTGGGTAATGTGGGAAACCTTCCCATTTTCCATTCAGGCTGTAAGCTTAAAATGAACCTATTGAAGTACACGATGCTGCTTCTACAGCACTTCAAACATGAATGCTAGGGTTGCCACCTTTTCAAATTGCCAAAGTGGGACATTTTCGGGACACACCAGATTTTACAGGCCGACATACCCACGGTCAACACAAAGGATAGAACTTAACTTTTTTTCTTAAATAAAAGCTTATTCTTGTAGCAATTATGTTTCTTGTAACATTTGGGTATTTTAGATACAAAAATAACTATTTTATGCAGCTATTACATAAAATATGGGACATAATTATGTCCTACAATCTCAGGACATTTGCCCTTTTTAATATTTTTGGTCAGGACACAACTGCCCAAAGAGGGACTGTCCCTCTCAAAGTGGGACAGGCGGTAACCCTAGAATGTACACGTAAAAGAAATCGAGAAAAAAGGGTCAATGAAACTCAGTCTGAGTAAAATTCTGACACTGAGTAGTAATTTCATTACCAAAATGCCAGCAAAGAAGAAATTTGGAGAACCTAGAAAAAATCAAACAGAAAAGATGAAGTGAAAACTCTGGCTGGGAAGAATCCTGCAGCTGTCCAGCAAAAAGCAGTTCAAGTTTCAGTTTTGGTACAGGAGATGGCTTCCAGTTAGTTTAGAGAGAAAAAAAATCAAATGTACTTAGACTTATGTGAAATACACGAACTATTGAAGGAATATATCAAATCAAATAACAAAAGGCAAGCTATTCATGCAGACGGATTATTCTACCCTCTGATTTTTGCAGTTCTAAGAAAAGGGTGGCGTGCATGAAGCTTCTCAAGAAATGCTGTTTCAAAAAAATAAAAAAAGAGACGTGTGTGCAAAAAAAAAAAAGACATTTTCTGCAGTACCAAAGAAATTGAACGGAACAGACTCAATTTTATGAAAGCAGAAATAAGTAACTGGATTGGTGATCCATAATAGGATTTGCTAACTAAAAGGACACATTGGATGCCTGCTCCAAACCGGTCAGTGAAAAAGCAGCTTACACCTACATTGGTAAAGATGCAACCATATCAGCAGAAATTGTTTTTCCTTTCTTCCACAGTTTTGTCAAGATAAGTATAAAGTTGGAGAAAACAGTTTTTTGTGGCAAATAATTATTCACTGTACATCAGACTGAGAAGCAAGTTTATTCCAGCAATCAATCAGAATAGAGAGAGGCAGGTGTGATATTCAAGCTGCTGCTGTAGTCAGCTGTCTTTAGCAGATCAAAGACACTTTTTTGATGCAGAACAAGCTGAAGAGGAAATAAAGTTTATTTAACAAAACACTGAGCCAAGCAAGAAGTAGGGAACTCTCTGCTTATCATGCTTCTGACAACAAAACTCAGAGAGACTTTGTAAAAATGGAAGCGGTTTCACTGGTAAAGGAAAATGAGTGAGACACAAAAGAACAGGAGTTGACTAGAAGAATCAGGAGTACCTTGGACGTGAACCAGAGTCTGGTGTTGGTAGATGCAGAAAATGACCAGCAGCACTGAAATTAGAAAATAAATGGGTGACTATACAACATCAACTATATATAGAAAATGTGTGAAATATGGCTTTGCAAGAAATAGTGTCTGAAAAGAATGGAACTATGTTGCCTGCCCTTGTTAAACTTGTGGGTGAACCATACAGCATAAACCCCAGTGCATATCACAGATATTAAGGACACCGAATTTAATGGAGTAAACAAAACTATTTTTGTATTAATATTTGTATAAGAAAACCATGGTGTAAACTGCATGCTGTATTGTAAAGCAGTTTTGCATACACTGCAGTCAGGGGTATTTTAAATGTGAGGTGAGAGAGTCTCATCAGTGACTGCTGTGTATGTTTAAGATGTCAGAGCAAGCATGTACTTTTTTTTTTTTTTTTTTTTTTTTTTTACTGTAGATTCATATACAAGTCCTAGGCTAGCTGCCCTTGTGAGATATTTTAAGTCTAGCTATTTTCCTTTTTGGTGTGTGAATTAACCTATCCTGTTTGGTGTTGCATTGGCCTTACCCATCCCCATGGTCAATAATTATATGTACATTTAGGATGCACAGGCTTTATATTATAACAAGATATGAAAGATTGGTCAGAAGTTAATGTTAATACAATGTTGAACTCAAGTTACCAGGTAGGCTGTAAAACTGTACTGATATGAAGAATTAAGAAGGTAATTACCCATATTTTTACAAGGGAGGCTTGTCTAGATTAATGCCATTGATTTAAACTGTAGACCACAGTTTAAACAAAAATGTTTGAGAAATACTACAAAATGACAACAGGCAAGGTGCTAAGTATCTTCAATCTGTAACTTTTTTCTCCCATTAGCAAACAGTCTCAGTGGGAGAAGGTCCTCTGCAAGTGCAGGCAGTTGGCCAAAGAAGTCTTACATTGTCTTCTGAATGAATTTACAAAGAATCTTTCATGCATTTTCAAAGCTGTTAGCCAATTTCTCATTGCTGACTGCTTTTACTTGAAGAGTTGCCTGCAGATGCTAGCAATTAATCTTTAAAGTTTTGAGCACTCTTCTGAGAGAAATGCAACATTTAAAAGGTACACTGGAAAGCAGTTCAATGAAAAGTTAAGTTTGAAACTGGAGTATTTGAATAGGAAGTAGTGGCCTATCCAGCAGTTTTAACACTTCATTTAATAAAGCAACGCTTAATTTATTTGATGTTGGCCAATGTACTTTTCTTAGGGTTAAAAGCCAATGTTTACAGAAAGCTTGCAAGCTGTTTTTTTATATCTGGGAGGGGGACGAACAAAAGAGCTGATAATCAGTGTAAATGGAACACAGGCTATAACACACTTTAGCACTGTAACATTACTTTAGATTATGTAGTGCCTAAAAGTGCAAATGCTGCTAATCTGGAAAGGTAAACTTCATTTGATAAAGACATGCATAGTTTTGGGCATTTGTTCCAAGTTAAAAGGGAAGAGCGGGGGCTCTGAAAATGTTATGGTTTTGAGTACCTTCACTGAAGCAAAAAAGTCATGAACTAGGTGTCATAGGTTCAAAAGGAGATGAGATGCAGCAGTTGCTTAAAAGATCAGCCTACCAAGTATTAGTGTGTGCATATAAGCCAAAACATGGAAAAGCACATTCAAAAAACCTTTCATGTATAATAGGTAAGAATAATGGTTTTCCATCACAATAACTTCTCTGGATTGCAAATAGCAATGCTGCAAAATATATTGACAGAAAGAAGCAAGTGAATTTGACAAAGATTTTAGGATGGACATTTAGCAGAATATCAGGGCCAAATTGCCTGACAGGGTCCAATAGTAACAGAACATGAAAAAGGCAATAATGGTAGATCTATGGGAATAAGAGGCTATTGGCAAGGAATGAGTACATTGGCATGTATATTCAACCAAAACCTGCTACTATGAAGGTTAAAAATCGCGGCGAAGAAATAACCAGTTTTCAGTAGGCAGCATTTTTTTATGGATGGGGACTGGAACTTGATCTCTAACCGTGAGAATGTATCAGGAGAACGTACAAAGCAAAATGTAACACAAGAGGCCAAATTTCTGAAGAAATATAGAAGAATATTTGTTATGGAAGACGCAAATTCAGTAGTAGGAAATCAAAGACCAGACTGGATAGAATTTATATTTCACACGAGGGTGTGTATTAAATTCAAAGATTTGATACATACCCAGTAACTATTTCATTAATGCATTGATAAAAACAAAGATAAGGCTGCAGAGTAATAAAGCGAGAGACACAGGCACTTTCCTACTTGTTAGAAGCATTTGAGAAATGAATACTGGAAAATATCAGTCTCATTAGGGAATACATAAATTTCTTCAGAAGGGATAGCTAGTAAGTAGGATAAAATGAAAATAAAAAATTGGGTAGAAATGAAAGAGAAAGACATAGCAAAATAAGCTCATAGATTAGTACTAGGCAAACCGCCCCTCTCATGGGTCATTTTAAGCCTAGCTAATTACCCCACATGAGAAGCAAACCCTGGACCTCATGTCTGTAAGGCTAACACCTTAACCACTATGCCAACCTCCCACAAATTGACCAAATATTGACAGGAATTATTTAGAAGGGCTGACAAAGTTTATACTGCAGATTATACAATGCCTGGCCATTTCAGCCCAACCAGCGTGCCCATTTTAAATCTGAGAATATACCAACGGAAAAAGGTCCGGTCGCCTGGACATTTTCCCATTAGTACATCTTGTAATTTTTTTTACTTTTCTTTCTTTTTTTGACCAAAAAAGAAAACAGAAAACCTCAAACGAACGAGGGAGACGGCGCAAACAAAAATAAGAGAATAATCAGGTATGTTTTGCAAAACTAAAGAAACTTACCTGATTATCCTTATATTTCGTATGTCCCAGCTCTCTCAGACATAAAAAGTCTCCTGGTTTCTTTTTTTCTTTTCAATTGAAAAAAACCCCCCAAACAAACAAACAAAAAAAAAAAACTGAGATCTTCCTTTCTCCATTGTTAACTTTGCACAGCACTGATGTCCTGCGTAAGCGTGGGAACAAAAGTCACATATGCATGCCCAGTACATGGGGAAAAGCCCCAGGATACCAGAAAAACATGGAAGGGCACCAGAGAGGCATTATATAAAGACATTATTTAAGAAAAGTATTTTTTCTTTCTTAAATAATGTCATTATACAATAGCAATAACCCACAGTTGGGTGTGGGTAATGCTGGATTTACCCACAGCTGGCTTTGTTTGGCCACGACCATGGGTAAAAATCCAGCATTACCCACACCCAGCCATAGGTTATTGCTTAAATAAGGAGAAATAACAGAATAACAAAAGGAGAAACTGCAGTGTTAAAGGGAAAACAATGGATTAGATGGATAATAAGCAAGAGTTTAGAAAGGTTAAGCAAACTTTTTTTGTCATTTGTAAGTCATGTTGGTGAACTAGTCTATTGACCCTTTTTAGACATGGTCTGGGCTCAAAGAAGAGAGGGGACATAAACAACAAAGTACAATCAAAGTAAAGGTTAGAGTGTTGTTGAGTAGATTACAATATTGTAAACATGGTGGTAGACACAGAAGACAGTAATGACATACTTGATATTACTTACAAGTTTTGATTTATATGATTCCACAAGTTCTACAGTAATGGATTTTTTTGAGGATACAGTTAATGAGGTGTGACACTATCATCCAGTATCAAGAAAACAGGTATAACTGGCTTCCTGCAGAACATGTTTCCCTCCTACAGTTTTAAATGCTAATAGTCCGTTGGTTTCTTATACCAACAGGTAATTATTCTTAACAGCACCACCTAATTTTTGCAGAAGGCTGCTGATTCTGTGGTCATCTTGACAGGGGGTCTGACTTAATATAGTTATTCCATACTGTTGCTTCTTAAATGTGCAGGCCTGTTCTCATATTCATTGATAGCTCCAGAGCATTAAATTTTTAGCACAATTACTTCTGCAACAGCAAGTAGAAAAGGTTGTCACCATACTTAAGGAACTTGTGACAAAAAAAAATAAATAAATAACCCGAGATCCAATAGCAGTAACAGAGCTAATTGAAAAAATGTTATGAAAATCTGTATAAAGCAGAGGAATGTGGAGACCAAGAAAAGGCACAAATGGAAATATTTATTGAAGACTTAATTAGGCCAAGGTTAGATGAACAAGGAGGATCAATTTATAGACAAGACAGGATGAAATGAGATAAAAACAATGACATACAATCAACAGGGAGCTCTCCAGGACCAGATGGTGAACATATACAAGTTAAGAAAATAAAGTACATCTGGAAGATTTTGTTTAATAGTAGTTAAAAAAAAAATAGGGGGGGAGGGGCAGGGCACCAGCATCTTGGTAAAAAGTTCTGGTTGCTGTATTACGAAAGACGGTAAAAACTCTTCAGACCCAGCTTCAGAGCTGCCCATTTCAATTTTAAACCACAATAAAAAGTGTTTACCATTTATAATAGCTAAGAGAAAGTACAGTTTTGTACCTACCATAAATGTAGATGTCCGATAGGTATGCATCTGCAGTCCTAACAAATGGGTTGTCCTGCCTCAGGCAGCCCTTCAGTCGGCCGGATTCCAAAGTCTGGGTCTGGCCTCGGCTGATGTCGCACTTCACCCGACGTCATCGCTGCTGGGGTATAAAGGCATCAGCCGACGCCATTTTCCTCAGTGTTTCTTGCCCCAGATGCCAGGTGCCCTCTAGGAAGGATAAATTTGGATAAATGCAGATAATTCCAAACAATAGAGAGCAAAATATATATACATATATATATATATATATATATATATATATATATATATATATATATATATATATATATACAAACAAATACACCATAATAGATTCCCCCAGCTAGCTAAAAGTGGGGTAAGTACCCTAGGAATACCACAGAGGGGAAGGAGGGTGGGTAATCCTGACTGCAGATGCATACCTATCGGACATCTAGATTTATGGTAGGTACAAAACTGTACTATGTCCTTCAAGGATGCATCTGCAGTCCTAACAAATGGGTAGAATACCATAGCCAAACTGGGGGAGGAGGCACTAAGATAATGATGGTGTAGTTAAGATCCCTTGCAAAACAGCAGTTGCAAAACCTGCTCGGGATCTGGAGTATAAAGGAAGATTATAATGCTTGGGAAATGTATGCATGGAGCTCCAAGTAGCAGCTTCTAAAATGTCATTGGTAGCCACTCCTCGTAGGAAAGCTGTAGTGGTGGCTGTAGCTCTTGTGGAATGAGGCCTGATATTTTCAGGAGTTGTCTTTCCATGAAAAGAGTAGCAGAATCTAATGCAATTTCCTATCCATTTTGAGATTGTCTGTTTTGAAATTGCTTTTCCTTGCACTCCTGATGCATATGCTACCAGAAGCTGGTCAGTTTTTCTGCTGGCTTTAGTTCTGTCCAGATAGTAGCGTAGTTGTCTGTGCACATCCAAGGTGTGTAGTAGTCTTTCCCCCCTGTTCTGTGGGTTGGGGAAGAATGTAGGTAAATGTATAGCTTGGTTCAAGTATACCCTGGAGACCACCTTTGGCATAAAAGTAGGATTGGTTCTCAGAGACACTCTATCCTGATGGAAGATAAGGAAAGGCTGTACTGCCATTAATGCCTGTAACTCAGATACTCTTCTTGCTGAAGTGATTGCTAGCAGGAATGCAGTTTTCCAAGATAAGAACTGTAAGTCTGCTGTTGCTGCTGGTTCAAAAGGGGAAGTGTTAATTTTTCCAGCACAAAGTTGAGATCCCATGCAGGCAGAGGTGGTTTCCTTGGAGGCTTTACGTTCTTGATTCCCCTCAAAAACTGCCTGAGTAGAGGGTGAGAGAAGACAGGAGGATCCATGTTGTACTCTGCTGAAATTGCTGATGCATGAATCTTAATGGAGGAGTAGGACAGGCCATTGTGGAACAGTTCTGCTAAGTATTCCAGGATGTGTGCTATGTTTGCCATTGAGACATTTTCTCCCTTTGCTGCACTCCAAATGAGGAATCTTTTCCATTTGGCTGAATATGTTTTCCTTGTGGAGGGTCTGCGAGCCTCCAGGATAATGTCCTTAACCCTCTGAGATAAATCTGGTTGATTTTGTTTCATGGGATATTCCAAGCAGTTAGCTGCAGTGTCTTCAAGTTTGGATGCAGGGTCTTGTAGTTGTTCTGTGTTAGAAGTAAGGGGCATATAGGTAGAGGCCACGAGTGTGCCCGAGACATGCTTCTCAGAAGCGGGTACCAATGTTGTCTTGGCCAGTCCGGAGCTATCAGAATTACCTTTGGCTGTTCCTCTCTGATCTTCAGTAGGACTTTGTACATCAAAGGAAGAGGTGGAAATGCATATGCTGTCAGGTTTTTCCAGCTGAAGGATAGAGAGTCCACCCTCCAGGCAAGTGGGTGGTATACTCTTGAGCAGAATTTCTTCAATTGGTGGTTGTTTGGGGAGGCGAACAGGTCTATCTCTGGCATTCCCCATTTCTTTGTTATGGTTCTGAAGATATCTGGATGCAGCATCCATTTGTGAGCATCAGTGGTAGTTCTGCTTAAGGTGTCTGCTAGTGAATTTTCTTTCCCTGGTACAAATCTGGCCTGCAGTTGAATGTTGAGATTCAGGGCCAAATGCCACAGGTCCATTGCCATCCGGCATTGAGGGTATGAGTGAGTACCTCCCTGTTTGTTGATGTACCACATAACTGTGGTGTTGTCCGTCCTTATCAGCAGGTGTCCTTGTTGGAGGAATGGTCTGAATGCCTCGATTGCATGTTTCACTGCCAGCATCGCTTTTAGATTTATGTGAAGATTCAACTGGTCTTGGGACCATAGGCCTTGTATACACTTGTCTTTCATGTGTGCCCCCCAGCCTAGGTCTGAGGCGTCCATGGTGATTGTCTGGCTTGGATGTGGTTTGTGGAAAGGCAATCCTCTGTTTATCTGACAGGCCTGAGCCCACCACAGGAATTCTTTCTTCAGGCATGGAATAATTGGTATCTGGGCTTCTAGACTGTGCTTGTGTTGAGACCATACATTCCTTAGGTACCATTGTAACTTTCTCATATGCAGCCTGGCATGCGGAATCAATATTATGCAGGATGCCATGTAACCCAGGGCTTGCAGGATTTTCCTTGCCGTAAGCTGAGTTTGTGTTGTTAGTGCCATGAAATAGACTGGTAGCTGCTTTTGTTTTTCTTCTGTGAGAAAAGCCATCTGAGTTGTTGTATCCAGTTCTGCACCCAGAAATGTTATCCTTTGGGATGGTACTAGTCTTGACTTTTGAATGTTAACTGTGTATCCCAAGGCTTGCAACAGGTGTATGACCTTGGCCAAATCCTTTATTAATTTTGTCTTGCTGTCCGCTTGTATTAGGCAGTCGTCCAGGTATGGGTAAATTTGAATTCCCTGAAGCCTGCAATGAGCAATTACTGATGCCAGGCATTTCGTGAATACTCTGGGCGCAGTAGATAAGCAAAGGGTAATGCTAAGAATTGATAATGCTCTGATCCCGCAAGAAATCTGAGGTGTCTTCTGCAATCTGGTCATATAGGGACATGCAGGTATGCCTCCTTGAGATCTAGAGTCACCAGCCAAGACTCCTTGCCCAGCATGGGAAGAAGTTGCTGGAGGGTCAGCATTTTGAATTTTGGAACAATGAGGTATGTGTTCAGTGCGGACAAGTCGAGAATAGGCCTCCATTGATTTTCTTTTCTTGGTACAAGAAATAGTCTGGAGTAAAATCCTTGGCCTTGCTCCATAGGTGGTACCTTTTCTATTGCTCTCATCTTTAGTAAACTGATGATTTGTTTTATAGCTTCTGTTTTTTGGCTTGGTGGAAGGTTTGGCATTCCTCTCCTTTTTGGTAGAGTGTGGAAGTGAAACCTGTAGCCCTTGTCTATTGTTTGTAAAGTCCATTTGTCTCCTGTAATGCAATGCCAGTTTTCTGAAAATAAAGCTAGCTTTCCGCCCAAGGGTGCTTCTAGTTGTTCCCTGGTAGGCGGAATGAGAGTCAAGTCATTGTGTCTGTCCTGTGGAAGTGGTTGTAGTGGCAGCTGTGGCAGCACTTCTCTGGTTGACAGGTTGCCACTGACGACCCCTGTAGGCACCTCTTGATTGGTTTCTGCCTCTTGGACGTCTATTTCTGCCTCTCTGTGATTTGGATGTGTCTGGAAAGGACCAATTTTTGAGGCCAATTCCTGCTAAACCTCGGAGGTTGGACCTGTAAAAATCCTTGACTGTTTGGACAGATTTTGCTTTTCTTCCACTTTCATTAGAACCTCCTGTGCTGGGGAGCCAAACAAACTTTGCTTCTCCATAGGAGCATCTAGGAGTTTTGACTTAACATGGTCTGGTAAGTTGCTCTTTTAACCAGGCATGCCTTGAATCACTGCTCCAGTCATAGCTGATCTAAAAGAAGCCTCCAGTGCATCAAAGCCACATTTTAAAAATGATTACTGACCTGCTGAGAGTTATGTACCAATTCCTGAAGGGACTTACGGTCTATAGGTTCAGGAGAGGACAGTTTTTTTATTTAGCTGGTCTAATAAAAATTCCTGGTACTGTATCATGTGAAATTGACAGTTTAAGGCCCTGGCAGAAAGAGTAGCAGATGTATAAACTTTTTTACCCCATCTCTCCAATGCTCTAGATTCCCTTTCAGAGGGAAGAGGGTTTTGGCAGAGGCAGCTGCAACACCCTTAGGGCCCTGAGAAATGGTTTCTGGGTCTGCAACATGAGCCTTATACAAGTGGTAGTGAGAGTCCGGGACCCTGTAATATCTGTCAGGCTTTGCAGGGGCCGGAGGAAGAGAATCAGGGGCAGTACTGGCATCATTATTGCATCATCAACAACAGATAGTACAGGAGGTATGGCTAAAGGCCTGTGCTGTGGTAAATGTAAAAAAGTCCTTAGCCTTTTCCTTGAATCTGAAAAATCCTGGCCCTGCTATAAGTGTTCCCTCATTGAGTGTAGGGTTTCCCCAAAAGAAAATTCTTCGGGAGGAGAAGCAGAAGGTATGGAGTCTTCTGCATCAGAATCCTCATAAGGTGAATATGGGCCTTCCTGATGGTCAGATAAATCTGAGCCATCCGAGGAATAGTCTGAAGAGAGAGGTTCAGGTGGTTCAGTCCTAGGTCTCTTATCTGCAGGGGGTTGAGAGGCCCTGTCTGGGTGAGGTTAGGACCCCCTGATCAAAGAAATAAGGTCCTCAGCAAGGCTGAGTATCTGGGAACTAGAAGTAGGCCTGTGAGAGGGAGCTTTAGTAGGTAAGGCCTTGGAAATTTTGGCTGCTTTAGCCCTGGAAAAGGCCTTGATAGACATAGAAGCAGGGGGTCTAGCAGCCCCACGTGCAGGAGTAGAGATGTCTAAAGGTATAGTGTCCGACAAATCCTGGGCGACTGCTTCTGCAGCAGTAATATCTGAAGCCGATTCAGCCATGGCCTGTGTGGCCTCGGTTATTGGAGGCATGCTTTCAGCCGAAGGAAGAACCGAGGACTCGGTTTCAACCGAAACCGAGACACTCGCGGTAGGCCTAACTGTGGTTTCAGCCAAAACCGCGGGCCGCGAGTGTCGGTCCTTTTCCTTGCGTTTTTTAGCTAATTGTGTAGTCGGAGTCTCCGACGGCATTTTATATGCTGAAAGGAATTATTAAAATCTGCCAACTCACAGAAGTCCCCAAATACATGTTTCCAGTTGCATCTCTTTGTCCCATCACACTCTCAATGTTTACAATCTGTCTGAGGAAAAATTCTCTGAAGTGTGCTTAGGTTATAGAAATGGCTATGCAAACATTTCCAAGCAGAAATTCTAAACCTTCTGGACTTATTTGCATGTTTCAGAGCCACATGGATGATGTTCATGTTCCATTGTTGCAGTCATCACTTGTGGGTTATCCTTGCTGGGTAGTCTGATGGCTATGCAAACATTTCCAAGCAGAAATTCTAAACCTTCTGGACTTATTTGCATGTTTCAGAGCCATATGGATGATGTTCATGTTCCATTGTTGCAGTAATCACTTGTGGGTTATCCTTGCTGGGTAGTCTGATAATTTTTTTTTTGTTTCCTTTCATCCCAGACCTTTGGGTTTGGCTGTTCATAAGCCAACCATCTGCTCCTGGATATCCAAGGCCATTTCCTTTTGTTATTCTTTTCATGGCAAATTTCTTCTTCTGTTAGAGCTCATTCCACTAGACTTGTTGCCTTCCCTGATGCCTGCAAGGTACTGGACACCAGTTCCATCCTTGAAGCTGCTACTTGATCTTCAGTGCATATCTTTACTAACCACTGTAAGTTGGATATGGCTTCTAGGGCCAGAGCAGGTTTGTTGAAACCATTTTGTGTAGGTTTGTTTTGGGCTGTTCTCAGCCTTCAACCTCCCGTTCTATTTTTTTGAGTTTTTTTTACTCTTCCTTCTATGACAGATACTGCAAAAGTCATACAGAAGGACAAATTACAGTTGTGTAAAATCTTACCATAACAGTATTTGCTCCATCCCTCCAACCCTTTCTTGTTTACTCTCCATTTTCTACTTAGGGATGTGCATGGACTCATAGGTTCATAGATTAGTACTAAGCTAACTGCCCTTGCGAGCCATTTTAAGCCTAGCCAATTATCCCTTGTGAGATTCAAACCCTACACCTTGTGTTTGTAAGGCAAACACCTTAACCATTAGGCCACCCTCCCTTTTGTTCTATGGTATCTGTTCTCTTCTGGTGCAATTCAGTTTTAGGTAGTTGTGTCCATATGTCCCCTTTTATGCCCTACATTCTGTGCATGCAGTATAAATGTGACATATGGTGCATAAAATATTTGTTTTAGGCTTTTTCATACGGGCTGAGCATCGGACTGCCCAGGGCAGGTCACTCCTTCTAGGATTAATACTGCAACAGTGAACAGGACATCTATTGTTTTGACAACATTCTACACAACTGCACTGTCTTAAGTGATCAATAGCCTGGGAAGTACTTAAGAAACTATATAGAGCACCACAGTATCTCCAAGTTGATACTAGTGTATTTCTAAACACCTTGTACCGGCAACTTAAGATGAAGTCTTTATGAAGAATTATTAAATTGTGGATCCTCATTATGAGTTACAGTGCATTTCACTCCCTCCGATAAATAAGGGGAGAAAGATGTGACGGCTGGAGACTGGCATGTTACCAACACTATATCAGTCTCTCAAATTA